>NW_016825370.1:1069157-1168883 GCF_001698545.2 Rhinopithecus bieti | reverse complement strand
TCTTTTCTTTTCTTTTCTTTTCTTTTCTTTTCTTTTCTTTTCTTTTCTTTTCTTTTCTTTTCTTTTCTTTTCTTTTTTAATTGAGATGGAGTTTCACTCTTGTTGCCCAGGCTGGAGTGTTTGGTTCACTGCAACTTCTGCCTCCCAGGTTCAAGCAATTCTCCTGCCTCAGCCCCCCGAGTAGCTGGGATTACAGGCTCCTGCCACAATGCCTGGCTAATTTTTTGTATTTTTACTAGAGACAGAGTTTCACCAGGTTGGCCAGGCTGGTCTTGAACTCCTGACCTCAGGTGATCCACCAGCCTCGACCTCCCAAAGTGCTGGAATTACAGGCATGAGCCACTGTGCCCGGCCCTAACATAGCACTTTCCTATGTGTGTTCAACAAACCTCAAAACAACAATGTGATGAAGATATGATTATTATATAACTTTCATAAATGAAGAAGACAGAGATCCAGAAAGATGAATTAGTTGTTCAATGTCACATGGCTAGTATTTTACAGAACATGAATATAAACTTACATAGTGTGTTTCTGCAATTCATGCTTTTAAGAAATATGTTAGTGGTTCCCAAACCTTAATGTATATAAGAATCATCTCAAGAACCTGTTAAAATATAATTTCCTGGGTCTCATGCTCAGATATTCAGAAAGTTAAGGTAGAGCTCATAATTGTGTGTGTGTGTAACAAACTCACCGATATCACTGCTGCTGCTGGTCCAGGTACTGTGCTTTGAGACCCACTGAACTACCTACACTGATTCTCTCGTGAGGATAATCAAAGATACCATCACCTGAATCTGAATAGTGTTTACTATTTTCACTCAGAAAACACTAAAATATTGTTCTGTTTTAGAAAAGATAAAATTTCCCCAGCTAATATATCTAACATAACATTTTAGATTCTATATAAAAGCATCTTTCAGTAGAGGTTAAGAGTCATATGACTTTGTGCTTCAATTATTTTCTGTAGAAGTTATGCAAGTTTGATATTGAGCAAATTGTGTATCTTCCTGAAACTCCATTTTGCACAATTGTAACATGGTCACACCATCTACTACACTGAGTGGGATTAATTGAGATAATATAAACGTAATATCTGACTTAAGGACTTGGGGGTTGCTTAGTTAGAAGCTTTTTTTCTTCTCAGGCCATTATAAGGAAAGTGATCATAGATCATTCAAATGAATCAATAACACATGGCGAAGAAGAGGGGGAAACAGCATAAGGAAGAGGGAGAAAGACCTTGGAGGTTATATACCATATTGACAAACTTCTTGTTTCATCCAAGTGAAAGTTCAGTTAATTTTATAACAAAAGTAATAATATTTCCTGACAATCTTTGTGCTAATAGCTTGAGTGAAGTGATTAAAGGCCATTATTCTCCCCTTCCAGTAAGAACTCGTTAAGCACTTTAAACTGTGGAACATGATTATAGAGAATAGAATACTAATTGTTAAAAATAAACGTCATGCCTGAACTGACTGAATTAATTTCTTTCAATATGTTGATATATAAAGATCTCTAACCACATGTAATTCTTAAATATCACAATTCCTTTTTCTCTGATCTTTAAAATTTGATACCTAATTCCATTGTATTGTTATATGTTAGTGGAATATGGCATTACTTAAATTTTTACTGTTAAATCCAATATTGGGTAAAAATACTGCAGGGAACCATTGTGGCATGAACAACTTGGCCACTATCAAAGCACAATCTGTACTTTCAACATGGATTACTCTATCAACTTCCAGGTTGCTTTCAGTAATCACAAAGGATGCTATCACGGCAAAACCACTTGAAGTGCTTAGATTTCCTCTGATTCCATCTTGATATCTCCTGGTTAAAGACTGATTAGCGGAAGAAGGCAAATTCCACTTGCAAGATCTTCTAAAATGGAACTTACATGCATTGAAGAGTTGTCTTCAAGAGAATAGGCCGAACTAATATGTAATAATTAAAAGGCAGGATAGCAATTACCTTTGGGATGAGGCATGAGAAGGCCTGGGTCGGGTAATGTTCTATCAATGCCTTATTTTATTGGCATGCTAGTTACGTGGCTATGTTCACTTAAAATCCATTGAACCATGGGCTTCGGATTTGTGCACTTTTCTATATATACTTTAATTTTCAATAAAATTTTATTAAAAGAATCTGTGATCCTAAACTCAGGTAATCTTTTGTGGTCCAATATTCCATATCTATAAGGCAGGCAAGTAAAACACAAAACGACTTACTTGCTCCTAAAATTTTATTTTGATCTGCTGTTCAGAGCAGCATTAAAACAACTTTTCATGAAGAAAATATCTTTTATTTCATGGTCTATGTAAATACACATTTCCAAAGATTGTAAAAGGATTCTTGGTTTATGATGGCTCTTGGTTTCCACAGCTTTATACAAGTCAAAAATCACCCCTGGATAAAAATCAGAGACCTAAATTCAGAGGCATGATCCAGGACAAACCCATCCAGTTCTGGGAAAATAAAAATCTCCATCTTCTAGATTTATTTACGTTATTACTATGCTCCAACAGCATCATTTTGGTTTCTAAAGACTTTAGAATAATTTGTTTTCTCTAAACCAATTTGTATCATGTCAAAGTGAAATAGCAGTTTTATAACCACCTGGGGGAACAAGCAATCCCCTTCCATAAATAAAAAAGTAATCTGCATAAATATGTACTCAGATATCCCTATAGACTCTTAAAATCTCGTATATGGGGGAGGGGAGTAAGTACAAACCATTAAAAAAATGTGAAACAAGTTCCAAACTTTGCATCATTTGCCATATGATAATTGTCTAATAAATTAATATCAATGCTAAAAACAGATTTGTACAAATATTCATTTGTGACTAGAGCCAGCGAATTCAGATAAACACAGATCTTTCCACTGAGCTGTATGCTCCAAAGCAGAAATTCATAAAAGCAACCCTCAGCAAATATGAATAACATATTTGGAAGAGCCAATATATTAAACTTGAAAATTCTGAGCTATGTTGCAGTATACTGCTCATCAAAGAGTATTTTTACATTAGTTAGCCCTAAATGGATTTCCTTATTCTCTGTAATAGATTCATATTAAGCAGAAAGAGATGCAATAAATAAAGCAGGAACGAACGCCTTCCCATTGACAAGCTGTCGTTAGGGCAAGGGAAATATCCCAGATCAGAGGGAAGAACAACAATGAAAAAGTCAACAACAGCAAAGTAGTCTCTGAAATAAATGTCTTCGTTAATCCCTTTCCAAAAATAAGTAGCGTTCTGAGTGTTCAGGCTAACACTTAAAGCCTGAATCAAGCGAAAAGCTGTTCTCGCAGCCACCATAGTCTGCAAAATGTTCCGTGTATCTGCCTCGTTTATCTTTCCATGTTATCAGCTAGGTCACGATGAGTAAACCTATTCACAAATTGGAATTTGGGTGTAATTATACAATGATCTTAAGCAAATTTGTCTCGATTAGTAATCACTGACATTGCATCCTACTATCAGAGCTTTGATTGTGAGTTTTAAATACTTCAACAACCAGCCTCTCTGTATCAGTTGCACCTTTCAGTCCTGTGAAACCTGTATGGATGTTCATCCATATATTTCACATACGCTTATATCCACTGTATCACATGTTATATTTCTTGTTTTTGTACCACTTCTATTTTAATTAAAATATTTTTTCTCTACTTCAAAACATTTGTGGTCTTGTTTTCTCTGAGAAATCTTTCCAGTTAACCTTCATTCTAGTAAACAAAAGTAGCAAAAGAGACGACTTTCTTAATGTGATTTCAAACACATCAGAAAGTGCTCAGTTTTCTAGAAAACTTATGGCTAATGTTTAATTGCAACTTTTTAAAACAAGCTTACCTAATTTTGACAATTTTCTTTGTTAATATTAATTCAACCTAATGAGCCATTATTATGTGATAAGTCCAATTTATACAAAGAAAGTAGAACATGTTTCTTGCCTTCAGATTCTTCACAGCCCCAAGCAGAATTCAGATATGTGAACTAGTAATTGTAATAAAATATTTCATAACTATTAGAATCAATGGGAAATCAATAAGGGAGCAATTAATTTTTCAGGGATGGTGGGGAATGTACCAGGAATGTCACTAATGAAGAACTGCTATAAATCATTTTTAAAGGATGAATTAAAATTTACAAAGAAATGAGATAAGAAAGGCTATTCTAGGCAGAATAGAAAAGGAAAAGCATTTAATCATAAAATTGGGGAAAAGGGTTGTTTGGTTTACGGAACTGTAGCAGTTCAGAATCACTGGATTTGGGGGAGCATGAAGAAAAAGGACAGAGGTTGCAATTCGATTATCATGATCTTGTACATCATTGAACATTCTTGGACATTATCCATGAGCAATGGGCTAGCACAGAGGGTTATGGTAAGGAAATGAAGGATGGGAGAGAAATGTCAGCTGGGTAGAGGGAATATTGGTGTTACTGTTCTTTTGCATTCATCCTTCTAGACTGATAGATTTTGACACATTCTCCTCAGTGTGCAGGCTCAGTGAGAGTTGGGGCCAACCATTCCCCCAAATTAGAGAAAGTATGAGTCATGTTAAGGAGCTCAGCTAATTTGCTCTTCTCTGGGTATCCGATACTACTAGGGCTTTTGTTTTCATCCTCCTTATGATGAAGACCTTATCACAAACTAAATTAAAATAAAACCTTTTCATCCTGATACACCATGATGGAGTTTTTTGCTTTGTTTCCTACATTTTTCCACAGAGCAATCTTTCTTCTTGCTTGCTAATTTTCTCAGAGACCACAGAGTACAATAAATAGCTTGGCTAATTCCCTGCATTAATTCATGCATCTAACCCATATTTATTGTGCTATTATGTGCCAAATACTATTCCAGGCTTTGGAGAGAGAGCAGGAACAAAACAAGCAGACATCCTTGTTATTGAGTTACCATTTTACTGGGAAAATAGGAAATAAATAAAAAAACAAAATATGTTTATTAGATTGGCATAAGTGCTACGGAGTAAGACAAATCAGAGAAGGTAGACAGGAAGTGTATTTTGGGGGATACAATCTAAGATGGGGGGCAAGGCAAGTTGTATTGAAAAGGTGACATTCAAATAAAAACTTGAAGAACATGAGAGAGAATTGATGAGGATATCTTAGGCAACTGCATTCCAGGTGGAAGGAATTGCAAAGTGCCAACGCCCTAGACAGAAGCATGGTTAGGTGTGGACAAGCTAAAGCTGTCTTGGGAAAGACAATCAGAGAATGAAGGCAAAGAAGGGAAAAGGAATCAGAATGAAGGGTACAAAGGCAATGGCATCTTTGTAGCTGCTTTGGTTACAAAACGTGCACTCTTGAGTCTCTTTGTTCTCCCTCACTACACATGCAATTCTCAGCAACACCATCGGCTAATTTCTCAATATAAAACCAATTTCCACATTTCTGCTAACTCGACTTGCTATTACCTTGATTCTAGCCGACACCATAATCTGTCTAGATTACCAAACTATCAACCAGGAGATTTCCCTTTTGTGCCATTACCCCCTGCAGTGTATCCTGAAAACAGCAGTGGATTCACAAAACCACAAGTGGTTTTGCATTTCTCAAAGTTCTTCTAATAATCAGCAAGGAGCCATACATCCCCTCTCCCCACTTTCTGACTTTATTCCCTTTTAGGAACACTTATGGGGCCTTTTTGTTTTCTTAGAACGAGCCAGGCACACTTTCCAGCCAGGGACTCTTGCTTCAGTTCACTCTGTCTGGATGATATCTGTAAACTTGGTAAGCTTAAAGAAGGAAATATTTTTAGAAACCCTCAAAGTTTTAAGTGCAGAAAACTCTTATCTAACAGTTCTAAAGAAACAGAATGGGGATCATGGCTAATTACAATCCATGGGTAAATTTTTAAAAGCTTCCTTTGGCTTTTTTTTATTATCAAGATTTTTTCCTTGTTGAACTTGTGATACAGATAAGAAATATTTAAATAACCAATATCAACTTAAGTCAATTTAAGATTAATGAAGAAGCAGAAACAGTAGGGTATAGATGTAGGGACATGGGAAAAAGATGGTGAGATCTTGGAGGTAACAAACAAGTTTTATATTCTTCATAGGTTTTTCTTAGTATAATTCTGCCTATGACCACATCTTTTTTTACATTGGAATTGTGAATAGGATGCTTATTGTACTTCACTGTTTTGTTAAATACCTCAAACATTATCTACAATTGCCAATATACTTGTTTCTCTGGACTTTTCTAAATGATTGTGTTTTAAATGCTTTATTTAAGGTCATAGACTTCGAAGAATGTTTGACAAAATGATTTCACCGTTGAAACAGCTTCTAGAATGCTTCCAGCACTGAAAAGCATAAATCCATTTTAGAGTACAAATAATTCAAGATTTTCTGATATTGCCTTGATTATCAATCATACTTAAATATATTACCTAATTTTTTATTATATTTTCAACTTTCCATTTATTGTAGCAAATTTGTTAGAGTGTAGCAGGAAGAGGCAATATATTCAATACTGGTCTTTTCCTTTATTATTTCACTTATATTTAAGCAATGGAATTGAGCATTCATTGGCATTGCTATCATAGCTTACTATAATAAGCTATTGGCATCTCTTCAAACATAAAAGATATATTAAAAATGGCTGTAGCAAATTTTAAATAACTGTACATGAATCTCATGCTTTCAGAGAAAATTTAGAAAAATCCCAGATACCTGGTATTAGATCTTGGCTAGGAAATACATTTTTAAAACCTAAACCTAAATCATTAAAAGTAAAAACATAATTTTTTTAAAAAAAGTCTTTTTTTTTTTTTACAAATGGCATTTTCTTAAATTGTACCTAAACTTTTGCCAAAGCTCTCCTAAAATTATTTTCTTATGTAAAGAAATAATAATGATAATGATAATGAATTAAGCTCTAAGGAGAAGTTCCATTTATAACTCATTTTCTTTATATCCACATCCCAAAGTAGTAGATTCAACATATGACTGAGCTAAGTGCTGGCCCTGCTGTCGCCATTGGCTCTGGCCACTGTTGAAAGTGCCTTTGTCACTTTGTCTTGGATGACTGTGTAGATGTGACTAAAATATATAATGCATTTTTTTCCAAGCAATTAATTCTTTTTTTTCAGTTAGTGTAGACAGAGTCTATTAAGCAATTAACTGTGGTTAACTCAATTATAGAAAACATAATTCATCTGATTTAGAAACTTAACTGACAAGGCAAGTGAACTCTGGCTAACCTCAATGGGACAGAAATGGAGAGTAATAAGGCCAGGAGGACCGATCATCCTAGAAGAAGAATCCACACAGGAACAATTTTTGGGGTACTCAAACATTTGGTCAAGTGTTTATAACTTTAGTATGGTTTGGGTTGCTAAAATTATGTTTTTATTTTTTCTTCCATGAAAGTTTATCTTTACCAAGAAGTGTAAAATTTCTTTCTTTTGGAAAAGCAATACATTACACATATTCACATTACTTGTTCATAAAATTTACTATATGTTCACCAAAACCTCTACTGGCTGATCATTTTGACACCATGCAGTCTAGGACAGTGTGCATTTTCTGAAATATTTAATGATAACATCTTACTCTTCAGTTTTTACTTAGAGAATTCACATTGAAGATAAAAGGAAAATGTTATACAATAAAATGCATCATTAAATCTGTGACAAGTTTAATATCCCAAAATCCTTGCATAAAGATTATTAAATGTTTATCACACACATTTTGTAAAAGATTTCAAAAAACTAAATTAACTGATTATTTTTTGTTTGAGGCGTAGTATTTTCTTAGTGTGTTAATTTTAATTTAAACAAAATCCTTAAAACTCTTTTTGCGACATCCATAGAAAGTTCACAGGCTCCAAGGAAAGAACGGCTACATACGAATAACAAACATCCAAGTGGAGCCTAATTGTTAACAAAGTAATGTTCACCAGTAGTGTATTCTAGTTTTTGTAGTACTCAACGCTTCAAGTTCAGTAAACAGGAATTAATACCAAACAGATGGAGTTGGTATTAGTTAGGGTTAAGGGGTCTCCATACTGATGTTCTTACTACCCAACATAGTTATGGTAGATATGAGAAGAAAGAATTATAAATAGTGCACCAAAGCCAGGACAAAAAAATGGACGGATGTGGTGAGAAAGAGGACAGTGGGTGTCTGGGAGAGGGACAGAGGAGGGGCTGAAATTGAAAAAAAGATTCTTTCCCTAACCCCTGGGTAAAATTTGAACTTTTTTTTTTTTTTTTTTTTTTTTTTTTGAGACGGAGTCTTGCTCTGTCACCCAGGCTGGAGTGCAGTGGCCGGATCTCAGCTCACTGCAAGCTCCGCCTCCCGGGTTTACACCATTCTCCTGCCTCAGCCTCCTGAGTAGCTGGGACTACAGGCCCCGCCACCTCGCCCGGCTAGTTTTTTTTTTTTTTGTAGTTTTAGTAGAGAAGGGGTTTCACCGTGTTAGCCAGGATGGTCTCGATCTCCTGACCTCGTGATCCGCCCATCTCGGCCTCCCAAAGTGCTGGGATTACAGGCTTGAGCCACCGCGCCCGGCCTGTGAACTATCTTTTCAAGGTAAGGTTTGTATATCTTTGTTGCATCAGCATCTCCAGAAGGCATCAGAGTATTTGACAGATTACATGCAGTCAGAGTGTGAGGCAAAAATGGGCAGTCTGTTGACTTTAAAAAATAGCATTACTAAATCTGTTGGAATATCGACCAAATATTGAATTCATGCTTGGGGCATTTATAAGAATTCCCTTTTTTTTTCTTTTCTTTTCTTTTTTTTTTTTTTTTTTTTTTTTTTTTTTTTTTTTTTTTTTTGGCTTGAATTTCCTTATATCCCTGTTTTGAATCTTTCATATAAGCTGGCTTCTTCATGCTCCCTCCTTATTTTACTTTCCTTTTGCACTTTTTGTGACAAGTTCTTTGATATATTTAACTGCATAAGCTTGCTTGTTCAATCAAATGGGTTTTTGCTTGTAGAGATTTTCTGCGTCCAACAAAATTCTAACTGATTCAAGATGGGCTTCTTCTCTTCCTTAACTTCTATTTCTTGCCTCTGCAAAACTATGAGGTAGATACAAGATAACTTTACATTGGCCTTAAAGTGATATACTCGGACTAACCTAGTTAGATTACTCAGCCAGGTAGGTCATGCATTTGGGACTCAACATTCAGGCTGCAGATTGTGCAACAGAAAAATCGAGGGTAGGTTAATAGAAAGGGTTCAACAATACACTAGCAGAACGAATGAGGGATAGAGTCTAGACATCTAAGCAGAAAGTCAAATTAGGCAGATCGCCACAATGTGGAAAGAGAAAGGTAACATGGACATTTTTGGTTCTGCCACAGACCATCTTTGAGGCATTTGTTCAGTCATTATCGTGAACTTCAGTTTCTTCAATGACACACAAGGCAATGGATTAGGAGTATATAAAATATAGTTTTTTCAAATATAAGGTTTTATAAATATTGACATCTTACAGTATACCCAGTGTTTTAATTATGAAAGTTAAAATGATATAAACAACATATATGTGGTTGTATTGTCTCTTACCTTTATTATAAATTGATCAATATAAAAATAATAGCTAAATAGATTATAGCCTCAAAGGCAATAAATAATAATTTCCTTTCCCTAGAAATTGAAATACTCCAGTATATAGTTTACTTTGGTTAAAAGATTAAAATTTAGGAATATAAAATATATTTACTGTCAGGTCGAGGATGTAATAGCATCCTGATTCATTACTTGAACTTTGTCCAAAGATTTTTATGTCTTCAAATATACTCTGTGATATTTTACTTTCTCTGGTTATGTATAAAGCTAATCAAGAAGCGAATATAATAGCTGCTACTTTAGAATAAGCTAAAGATAGGAAAGCAATTATATTTTATATAGAACTTATCAGCTATCCTCTAAATGCCTATAGTGGTATCAAAGCTAACACATGCTAATCTAGCTAGGTATCAGCAATAGGCTGGCAATTAGTAAGTGCTTTGAAGCAATCACTAAAGCTGCAACACAAATCCATGGCAGACAGCACAAACTACATTCTTATCTTGTTAATCACTCTTCATAATTTTCAGTGCTGGAAAGAATAGTCCTTTTCAGGCTATCTATTGCTGCATAACTAATCACCCTGAAAACTCGGTGGTTTAAAAATAACAATAATCGCATTAACTTTCAGGGTTTATAGGGGACCAGAACTAGGAAAGATCTTGCCTTGGCGTTTCCAGTTCAGAGTCCTTCCTTGTGATTGCATTCAAGTGGTGACTAAGACTGGGTAGGGAGAGGAGCAGGGGGTGATAGTAGAGCTGGGGAGGGCTAATGGGGCATCTCTATCCTTTAAACTAGTGTCAGGGTCTCTGGACTAGCTTGGGCTTCCCCACAACGCAGCGGCCTCAAAATAGTCAGATTGCTAATATGGTGGCCGGTGGTTCCAAGGACCCATATCCTGGTGATCAAGGTGATCGAGCTGTAGAAAGGGCCAACAGTCCAGTGATAAGATGGTCGAGCTGTAGAAAGCACAGTGACCTGCTACTGAAGATCACCAGAACAGAGGCTCCGCTGCTGCTAATTTCTCACACATTTGCATTCTCTGACCTCTTTTAAAGGCTTTCTTGCTTAAATCAGACTCACCCAGGAAAATCTCCCTTTTGTTCAACTTAAAGTCAGCTGATTAGGAAGAATAATTACTCCTCTAAATATGGTTAACTTTTGCCACAAAACATAAAATATCCCATCACCTTTGCCGTGTTCTGGCAGCAAGGGGTAATTTTCACGTCTCACTCACACACACTTGAGAGGATGTTTTTGACAAGGCCTGGGACATTGGTGGCATCTTAGAATTCTTTCAACTACAAGAAATTAAATTAAAGTTTAATTCTTAAAAAATAAAGTTTAAAATGTCCCCTGAACTGCAAAATAATTTTAGCAAAATGATGGCCGATTGACTCACATATTAATTCAATCATTGCCTCTCTGTTTTCACCACATTTTACCTAAGAGATACCTGTCTAAAATAACTGGTGGTACCTAACTGATATTTTCCTAATATATATTATAAGTGCTCTAATAAATAAAGTTTCATTGTGTTCTGAATATGTTAGCAAGCAACATTAAGTATCAAAATAAAATGTATGGAATTATTTTCCTTTTTTTTTCAGAATGTGCAGGCAAGCAAGAAAGACACAGAATAACATTTAGAGAAATAGAGATCATTGTGAAAGGAGAAGCCTATGAATAAAAATTAGCTGGAATGTCAGTCATTATGTCAGAACAAATGTCTTCCAAGAAGAAAATTCTGATTGATTTCCACATAATTACTCTGATTGTGGAGTCAGCCTGAGCCACATATGAGCCATCTCTTCCACTGCTGTTGACTGTGCCTGCAAACACCAAGAAAACATAAATCAGGGAGAGGAAATGACTGAAGTATGGATTTAAATGTTTCTATTTTTACAAGGCTGTAGGCTCCACAATTTTGTTGACTATTTTAACGATACCAGCAACAATTTGGTGCAGCCATCCTGGTAATGTCTCTTAACCTTTTCTGCCATTTATAGGAAGCAGTTTGTAGGTACTTCATGATCGGAGAAATAACTTGACCAATTTATTCTTTAGTATTTATTTCAAAAGAGAGCTATAAAAACTGTTTTTTTCTAGATTAAAGGGATGCTGTTTTGAGAAAAAAAATTCTCAATAAAATTCGCTATTAATGTAGACAAAATATATACAAAATTTAAACACATATAGTAATATATACCAAAGTTATGCAGCTCAATTAAACAATCTCAATATGGAGAAAGGCAAAAGATGCTTCTCAAAGATAAGTAACCATAAACTCACTGAGCAGCTAAGTTGGTCCATGTTTTATCTGTTCATTTATTTGCCTAACATTGACATTTACTGAGCACCTGTATGTGCTCAATATAGTAGTACATGGAACATTTAACATAACTTTAAACATGGAATATTTAACATAACTTTAAAGACATATATACATATATGTATACTTTAATCATAATTTTAAAATGTAACATCCTTATTATTAAAGTGAGGCAACTTAATTTTATATCTTGGTGATATAGTTTGGCCATGTCCCCACTCAAATCTCATCTTGAATTGTAGTTCCTATAATCCCCACACATCAAGGGAGAAACCCTGTAGCAGATAATTAAATCATGGGTGTGGTTACCTCAGGCTGCTCTCATGATAGTGAGTGAGCCCTCATGAGGTCTCATGGTTTTATAAGGGACTTTTCTCTCTTTGTTCAGTATTTCTCCTTCTTGCTGCCTTGTGAACAAGGATGTGTTTGCTTCCCCATCTGCCATGAATGTAAGCTTCCTGAGACATCCCCAGCTTCATGACTGTGATTCAATTAAACCTCTTTCCTTTATAAATTACCCAGTTTGAGGTGTGTCTTTATTAGCAGTGTGAGAATAAACTAATAGAGTAAATTGGTACCAAGGGAGTGGGGCGCTACTATAAGGATACCCAAAAATGTGGAAACCACTTTGGAACTGGGTAACAGGCACAGGTTGGAACAATTCAGAAGTCTCAGAAGAAGACAAGAAAACTTGGAAAAGTGTGGAACTTTCTAGAGACTTGGAGGGCTCAGAAGATAGGAAGATGTGGGAAACTTTGGAACTTCCTAGAGGCTTGTTCAATGTCTTTGACCAAAATGCTGAGAGTGATATGGACAGTGAAGTGGTCATCTCAGATGAAGATGAAGAACTTTTTGGGAACTGGAGCAAAGGTGACTCTTGCTATGCTTTAGCAAGGAGACTGGCAGCTTTTTGCCCCTGCCCTAGAGATATGTGGAACTTTGAACCTGAGAGAGATGATTTAGGGTACTTGGCAGAATAAATTTCTAAGCAACAAGGCATTTAAGAGTAACCAGAGCATAAAAGTTTAAAAAATTGCAGCCTGAAAGTGCAATAAAAAAGAAAAACCCATTTTCTGGGGAGGAATTCAAGCACACTGCAGAAATTTGCATAAGTAACAAGAAGCCAAATGTAAGTCACCAAGAAAATGAGGAAAATGTCTCCAGGACATGTCAGAGACCTTCGTGGCAGCCCCTCCCATCACAAGCCTGAAGACCTAAAAGGAAAAAATGCTTTATTGGACCAGAATCAGTGTCCCCATGCTCTGTGCAGCCTCAAGACATGGTGCCCTGAGTCCCAACTGGCTCAATGCCAGCTGTGACTAAAAGGAGCCAAGGTACAGCTTGGGCCATTGCTTCAGACAGTGCAAGCTCCAAGGCCTGGCAGCTTCCAGGTGGTGTTGGGCCAGTGGATGCACAGAAGACCAGATTGGAGGTTTGGGAACCTCTGCCTAGATTTCAGAGGATGTATGGAAATGCTGGGATGTCCAGGGAGAAGTTTGCTGCAGGGGTGGAGCCCTCATGAAGAACTCTGCTAGGGCAGCGTGGAAAGGAAATGTGGGGTCAGAGCCCCCACACAGAGTCCCTACTGGAGCACTGCCTAGTGGAGCTTTGAGAAGAGGGCCACCCTCCTTCAGACCCCAGAATGGTAGATCCACCAAATAGCTTGCACCATGCTCCTGGAAAGGCTGCAGGAACTCAATGCCAGCCTATGAAAGCAGCTAGGAGGGGAATGGTACCCTGCAAAGCTACAGGGGTGGAGCTGCCAAAGGCTGTGGGAGCCCATGTCTTGTGTCAGTATGCCCTGGATGTGAAACATGGAGTCTAAGATCATTTTGGAACTTTAAAGTTTAATAACTGCCCTACTGAATTTTGGACTTCCATGGGGCCTGTGGCCTCTTTGTTTTTGCCAATTTCTCCCAATTGATATGGCTGTATTTAACCATTGCCTGTACCCTCATTGTATCTAGTAACTAACTAACTTGCTTTTGATTTTACAGGCTCATAGTGAAAGGGTATTGCGTTGTCTCAGATGAGTCTTTGGAGTTGGACTTTGTAGTTAATGCTGGAATTAGTTAAGACTTTAGGGGACTGATGGAAGGGCATGATTGTGTTTTGAAATGTGAGGACATGAGACTTGAAAGAGGGCAGGGATAACATGATATAGTTTGACTGTGTCCACACCCACATCTCATCTTGAGGGTAATTCCTATTATCCCCATGTGTTGTGGAAGGGACCCGGTGGGAAGTAATTTAATCAGGGGGGTGGTTACCCTCATGCTGCTATTTTCATGATAGCAAATGAGCTCTCACAAGATCTGGTGGTTTTATAAGGGGCTTTCCCCTCTTTGCTCAGCACTTCTCCTTCCTGCTGCCATGTGAAGAAAGACATGTTTGTTTCCCCTTTCACCATGAGGTAAGTTTCCTGAGGCCTCCCCAGCCATGTTGAACTGTGAGCCAATTAAACCTCTTTCCTTTATAAATTACCCAGTCTCAGGTAAGTCTTTATTGGCAGAGTGAGAATGGGCTAATACACCTGGTAAAGGCTGATTTTAAAAAACTCAAGCTAATATAAAAGAACTGTATATATGTAATGCATTTCACTCACTTCTTTGATAACAATAATGCAAATATCTAAAAGGTTTCACGTATTTGCTCAGAATGCTAAAAATCATAGTGTATTATATAAAAACATAAGTGTTTTGGCCATTGTGCATAAGTATTCAATAAACATTTTGAAATATACATACTTTCATAATTTGAAAATAACCTTTACCTAAGTTAGTTCAATTTTCATTTTATCCTGTAAAATTTTAAAGATATAAGAAAATATATATTATGGATGAAATAATAACTTTAAAAAATCAGGTACTAAAAGCAATTATTTCTGCACTATGGCAATTATTCAAATCTGCTCTCACATACTTTACACAATGGCCATTTCTGAATCCAAACCTAAAATAATCCTTCTTAGGTCTCCTTTCTCTGTGCAGGAAAATAAAGTCATTGGTCTTTAGATGTTGTATATCTCAAAACAGATGAGTTTTTAGGATATCCAAAAGACAGTTTTATGGTAGGTAATTCCTTAATTCCAACCTGAAGTCAACTCATTATTTTGAAAACCCTTCCTCATCACTGTCAAAACAAGAACAAAATTTTATTCCTCTCAGTTGTTCATTTCCTTTTAAAACTAACTGTGACTTCCATATTTAAAAAATTGTTGTTTTGGACTTATACACATTATACACATTTATTGTGTGTGTAAGCATAATGACTTTTTTGTTTGCCATTTGTAACAAGAAACAGACATTTTAAAAATTCTCCAACTTCATTGTAGGACCGTGTCTTAGACTCTTCTGGCTGCTACAACCAAATATCATAAATTGCACAGCTTTGTAAACAACAGAAATGTATTTCTTGTAGTTCTGGAGGCTAAGAGGTTTGAGATCAAGGCACAAGGAAATTTGGAGTCTGGTGTGGATCCTCTCCTAGGTTCATAGAAGACACATGTCATATTTCACCTGTGTCTTCCTATGTTGGAAGGAGAAAGAGGTTTCCCTTGGGCTTCTTTTGTAAGTGCACTAATCCCATTCATGAGGGCTCCACCATAATCACCTTCTAAAAGCCCCACCACTTAATATTATCACGTTGGAAAATCAAATTTTTATACATATTTTGAGGGGGCATGAACATTCAGATCGTAGCATTCTGCCCCTAGCCCTCAAAATTCATGTTCTCATAAACGAGGACATTCATTCCATCCCAGTAGCCCCAAACGTCTTAACTTGGTCCAGCATCAACTCAACAGTTCAAAGTCCAAAATCTCATCTAAATATCATCTAAGTTAGGTATAAATGAGACTCAAAGTGTGATTCATTTTGAGGCAAATTGCTCCCTAGCTGTGAGCCTATGAAATCAAACAAGTTATGTGCTTCCAAAATACAATGATGGGACAGGCACAGAACATGCATCCTCATTCCAAAACATAGAGACAGGAATAGGAAAGGGGCAAGAGGCCCTAAGTTCACAGCCCAACAGAGAAAACATTATATCTTAAGTCTCAGTAACAATCTTCTTTGGTTTGATGTTCTGCCCTTCCAACCCACTTTGGGGAGAAGTCCCTTCTGAGCACCCTGGGTGGTACTCCCTTAGCTTTGCCCCCCAGGGTTTGGACTCCCAAAGCTCTGGGAACCCCTGACTACATGGCTTTGCCAGATACAACTTACATTGCAGCTCTCATGGATTGGAGATGTGCGCCTGTGGATCTCCCAACCAAGAATTTTATGCCAGTGGCTCTCCCAGTCTGAGGTCTCAGGGCAGCCCTACTCTTGTGACTCTGCTGGGCGTTGGTCTATTAGAAGTTCACTGTGATGGCTTTGCCCCTCTAGCAATTCTCTGCCAGAGTTCACCAGGACTGAATTTAGGGCTACCAAGGTGCATGGTAACAGAGTAAAGGAGATAGACCCAGAATGTGAAGCAGCACGGGGTCGTGGTGGTCCTCCTTTAAATTGGAAACCACCCTGCTCCCCAGGTTTTTGCATTTTGACCCTGTGATAGGGGTGGCAGCCCTGATAATTTTTGAATTGCTTTTAGGATGATTCTTCCACGGTCTGGGACAACAGGTTCTAGATTCTGTTAAATGACTGAGTAATTATATCAGATTGTCATTTGGTCACACCCTTGGACATCTCTTACAAAGATACTTCTTCATTCTTTACAATATGGATAGACTAAGCATTTTCCAAATATTTAAGTTTTGGTTTCATTTTGATTAACAATTCCATCTTCAAATAATTTTTCTCTTCTCACAGTGTACTAGGAGCAGCAAAGAGGAATGAGGCTACTCTTTCAAAATGTTGTTTAGAAAGTGCTTCAGCCAAATACACAATTTCATCACTCACAAGTTCTACCTTCCCCAAAATATCAGGACAGGAACACAATTCAGCCAAGTTATATCACACTGCATAACAAAGATAGACTTTTCTCCATTTTCCAATCCCATTCTCCCCAACAGGATCTGGGAACACATCAGAAAGGTCTTCACCAACCGTATTTCTACCAATAGCTATTAATGATGACTTAGGTGGTATCTAAACTTGAGGCTTTCCTTACTCTCCTTTTTTATTTTCTGAGTCCTCTCCAGAATTGCCAGTCAAGACCCACAATTAAATGAACTAGAATGAAACATTTATTATTTTAAAATATCAACTCTGAACTCATTCAAATATTTGTGTTATTCACACATAAAATAAAATATATATTTTTATTAAGTTAAATATATTCTATTAAGTTCCAAAAATTTTTGTTAATATTGCAAAATATTTAAAATTGACTTCCTTGTGTCATATTATTAAAATCTCTGCTTTCTACTCACATTCTCACTCTGATAAGATCTTTAATATTATTTTCCAGTTGCAAAACTATATATTTTACTTCCTCTGCCAGACCACCTTGGGGCCGCTCGGAGTTTACTTGCCTTCTGTCAGAGTGAGAAAGCCTTGCAGGCAAGAAGCAATGGAACTGAGGCAGGAGTGGGGCATGAATGAAAGCCAGCCTTCTACTTCCTTGTGAAACCCAAAAACTGTGGCTTTCCCCATTTTTTGCACTTATACAGCATTGCCCTTTGTGAACAATCTTTCTCCTGATTTTCCTTTGCTTAATCTTTGTTTATTTCCAATCAACACCAACTTACAAAAATTTGGAAGTGGTGTTCCACCCCTGGGAAACATTTACTAAACTCATGGCTAATGCTGGTCTCTTATTTTTCTTTTTAATCTTACAGCACCCATTGAAACGACTCTCTATAAAGACACTTTCAGCTAATTCTTAGAGATGAAGAATCTGAGTATCAGAAAATTTAAGTGACTTGTCCAATGTCATACAAAATATTTAAATATGTGCATTCGATCTATAACCCACTTAAAACATTATGAGCTACATAAAAGTATGCCGTAAATGATAAATTCTCATGCAGTTGTGTAACCAAAGTATCAACTGGAGCTTCACTCCTTCCCTGGAAACTCAAATGTGCTTGGTTCACACACTCAATTTTAAAGTCTTTGAAGTCCAGAGCTTCCTGTAATTTCTGCTAATTACCAGCACTTTCCCTGTAATGATGTATTCTGCATCAGGCTCCTGCTTCAACATGTGCTGTTCTGAAACAGCCAGTGTTGACTCAAATACAGAATCACATTAGATTATTCCCAAAAATGTCACTTACCCAAAAGCAATAGGGAACTTTGCAAGTTTTACTGAAAAGCTTACAAAAGCAGAGTGTTTTTAACCCTAAAGTTCACAATGTAGAATTGCTATGAGAAGTACAGTTCTCCAAAAAGTAGTTTCTAAGTTGCCCCATTACCAGTTGGTAACAATTCAGCAACTGGGTCTCCTGGGGAGAAAGACACCCTTATTTATAGTGTCTGCTAATTAATGTGGTGTAAATATTCCACTGTAGTCATATCCAAACTATCAATGACATCACTGAACTCAGAGCTGGAACTGAGTAAACAAGTGAGTAACTGGCTCTTGCCAACCATTGTGGACTAACTCCAGCACGTTGCAGCCCATTACCAGAGAACTTTCTCCCTGAGCTTCTTCAATGCATGTCCCAGCCTCTCTTATTTCACTGGTCTTGCCCTGAATCATCACTACTAGCCTCATCCCTGGAGAACTTTAAAGTATTTCTTCCCTTGAATACGAAGCCTCTTAGCTTTTCTATACTCTATGACAGGTCTAAAACCTGACCACAAGTTCTTTGATTCACCTCCCTCACATGGATAGAGACTCAATCAATCTTAAAAACTCTCTTGTGATCAGCGAACTGCAGCAGAAATGTCTCATTGTAACTTCCAAAACTAGTTATAAATAAGCCACACATTTCTGCCTTGGACTCTCTTGGGACATTCTTTCAAGTATATACCAGCCACTGGAAGAAACTCTAGAAGCCTGAGACTGCCATGCTACAAAGACACATGGAGGTGATCCACTTGTCATCTCCTGCTGAGTTCCCAGCCAACAGCCAACATTCACCACCAGCCACATGAAGAAGCCATAGGAAGTCCAGTTTAAATAGACTCCACATAACCGCAACACTAGCCAACATCTGCCAGACACAAAGGAAAACTTCCGATTCTGCCCTGCCAAGCCCTTTCCAATTTCCTTTCTCAACAATTATAAGCAAAGTAAAATGTGGTTTTTCTTTAAGTTACTAAGCTTGACCTTCTTTTTAGCTTACCCAAACTCATAAGAAAATGAGGTTGGGGTTATTGAGAGCAAGTATTTCTCGTCACGTAAAACAGCAAATAATTAATTAATGATAATTTCAACTAATATAGAACTTGGTGATATCATATCTCTTCTTGAGAAAATGTAGAATAAAGAAAAAGCTTAAAATGTAGTGAAGAAAACTCAGCTGTAAAAAATATCAAGTTTCTAATTTTGAAACTGGTATGATTTCACAGGGCAGCCTTAAATACCTTCGCTGACAAACCTAGATATGCTCCCTATTTCCCACCCCACGTTTCTGCTCAAATCCTTTACCCTATCTAAATGTTTCCCAGGAGTAAGGGAGAGGATGCAAATGATAGGATGAACTCTGCTGCAGTGGCTGAGGCAGAGATATGGCAGGGAATGAATGGGGAGGATAATACACAATTAATTTATTTTATTTTATTTTATTTTATTTTTGATGACTGGAAAATCCTAGACCAGGTAATGCAAGAAGGCTCTTCCAGTTTGAGAAATCACTGCCTTAGTTTCTTCTTCATAGATTTTCTGGTACTAAGTTTCTCGACCTTTGCTTTCCTGAATTCTATCTGAAGTTTTTATAAAGGTTTGAATTGACATTGCTTTCCATCTTCATTCACAAAGACATTTCCTTTTGTTCTAACCATAGAACTAATCCCAGTCTGTAAAACACCCAGACTAATGGAGACAAAAATTCTCTTGTGTTGCTTAAGGAGAACTGAGTTGCACATAGAACGCCTTCCACAAGGGGCAAGAATATCGGCTTGACTACCCACAGTCTTTCATCGAATATGGCATATATTTAAACTGGAGTCAGGCCAGGTCCCACTGTTATCACTTTAACCAGGGACCATAAACCAGTGTGTGAAGTGTGAGGAGTCACATATTTGTCTGGTAACACTGTGCCTGCAGGATGCTTGTGATAAGTGGCAGAAGCGTCATTACCATAAAATGACAATGAGAAATTAATTCTAATTATCCTGATCATTGAACATTTAAACGAAAATGAAGACATTAAAGGTAACTAATTACTAGGAAGGCCATTGCTGTGGATGAATTATGAAAGATTTTAAACAAAGACGTTGTAAAACAATGGGTTCCAACTGCCCAAATCTTGTCAGTTTGTTTATTTGTGCTGATGACATTGAATTTACACACCAGAAAATTGGGAATGATTTGGTTGTTAAAAGAATGTGAAAAAGGTTCTGTGGAGAAGTGCACCCTCATTTATGTTTCTGAAAATAAGAAGTCACAGTTAATTATTTCTAAACTAGTAACTTTATCAATTTTCAGACCCAAATATAAATGAGAAACAAAGAATATGAAGAATGGGAGAGTTACAGAGGAAACTTACTTCTGAATAATTGTCAGCTTCGTGAATGTAATGTCACTGAACAGTTAAATACAGCAGTTCTGGAAATATCATCATTTAAAAAGATGGCAAGGGAAAAAGAAGAAATGATAATCTAATTAAATGACTCTAATTAGTAAACAAGTTAACAAAATATAATTTTACTCACCAGAAAACCTAAATTTGGTAATCTTTTTGTACTCTAGAAGAGTAATGCTCTTATTTGCATTTCCCCAACTTGTTCTTCAGAAGTAACTCAAGAATTATATTTTCGTCTTTAAGAAAATAAAGGAAGGCTTGACTAAGCAAAAGTTGTGTTATTCAACAGCTAAGCAGTAAGATAAAAAGGTGAACTTTTGGAAACTTGGTATGTATCAGTTCAAACGTATTTCCTACCTGAATCCAAACAGCTTTCACATTATAAAGATTCAGGCTCATGCAGAAACTCGTGTGTGGAATAAATTAAGACAAAATAACACAAAACTAAAGCAACTGTTCTTTATTGTGATATATCTCAGCGCATCACATTGCTAAATTTAGGTTGAGCAAAAAGTCAAATATTGGAACTGTTAATAAGCATTATGTTTATTTTAAATTACCCGTGAGCTAAGTTGATTAGGGATCCCTTGCTTTCAATTTAACAAATTGTTTATTTTTTTTTAAACTGACAAGAAATAACTGCATTTTCAGTTAAGGTCTATGTCAAATTCATGAGTCCAAAGGCTTTTGTACATAAACTTTATATTTTGACACCACCCCTGCTAAGCTTCTTGCATTACTTCCTGGTTACTTGTAAAACCAAGACCCATCTAGTTATATCATTTGAAGTTAATAAACCACGGAAGAACCTTCAAATACTGTTTATGATTCACTAAGGGTGATTCCCTCTTTCCAAGTCACTGCATTTTGCACTGGCCAATTCAAATATCCACATTCCTTACCGTTAGTTGAAACAAATGAAAACAACACGTGTAAAAAAGCTATGGAGCATCAGCAATACAATATATTTCAACCACGAGTATGAAGGAAGGGACCATTTCTATCTTGTCTATTATTGCGTTTTGAGTATATTAGTTTAAGATCGTATACAAAATTATCAATAATTACTTCCTAATAAATGAAGTCTCAGTTCATTGCTCCAGTGTCGTTTATTTCTTAGGTTACTCTTTCATTTATTCATTTAATTCTTTACTTAGACACTCAATCAGGCAACAAACATATATCTCTTGAGTGGGCATGGCCGCTCAATTACAAAAGAAATCTATTACATTTGATGAGCTGCATTATCAAGGATCATTAATACAATGCTCAATCAAGTACAAATAGAATATCTTAGCCCACAAAAGTGAAGTGAACCAAGATTCCAGTTAGAACCTAATCTGCTGGAGCAGAATATCCAACTGAGTCAAATGTGGGGCATTTACACCATTTTAACAATATCACACCTACCTGCAAATGGGCTAAATAGTGATATGAGACAGACCTACAAAAGATTTAGTTAACTCCACCTTCGGACAGGGTCAGCAAAGAAGTTCAACAGAAGTTGGTGCCTGGGACAAAGGCATAAACATGAGTCTCTGCATCCTGATTTAGTGTGTAAGTTCTTCAGTCGAATCCAGCCATTGTAGGCAATATTCATTCATGTGATTGCATTTTTACCTGGTTCCTCCTGTTCTACACCTTCACCACCTAGAAAAGCTAAGAAAAGGCAGAGTCTTGCTCATGATGCCTTAAAAGGCTGGGCCCAGAGAAAACAGATTTTCTGGGATCTCCTTGACTCTATTACGAAAGCTGGAGGAGTTGAGCCTGCCCCAGGGATAAGTGGAGGAGTAAGCACACACTTCTATTGCATGCCGGGCTCTGTGGAAGGCACTGAAGATGCAGCGTTAAAGACACCCCTGCTTTGGCCGGGTGTGGTGGCTCACGCCTGTAATCCCAGCACTTTGGGAGTCCGAGGAAGGCAGATCACGTGAGGTCAGGAGGTCAAGAGGCCAGCCTGTCCACCATGGTGAAAGGCCATCTCTACTAAAAATACGAAAATTAGCGAGACATGGTGGTGCGCACCTGTAATCCCAGCTACTTGGGAGACTGAAGTGGGAGAGTTGCTTGAACCTGGGAGGTGGAGGTTGCAGTGAGCTGAGATCACACCACTGCAGTCCAGCTTGGGCAACAGAGCAAGACTCTCAAAAAAATAAAATTAAATGAACAAACAAATAAATAAATAAAGATACCCCTGCTTAGAAGACTGCATAGACTTCGAGCTAAGCTATATGAAAGGAAAAGGGAAAAGATTCCAGGGAAGAAGTTTTGAAGTGAAGGTTGATTGACTTAAGTAAACTCTAGAGTAACTGACATAGAAAAAGAGGCTAAGAGAAATTGTAGGACTAAGGAAGAAGTTTGATCACAACTTCTGACAGACTCTGAAGGTGCCTGTCCTTAAAGGAACAATACTTTTGTGTTTAGGCATTAGCTATAGAAGAAAATATCCCAAATCTAGGTGGAGAATTCAAAGAAGTATGACTACTAAGTGGTGAAACATATATTTGAACCTATGTTTTCAAACAGCATTCTCTATTCTGTCTTTATAAGCAAAGCTGCAGGCTCTGGAGTCAGACAAGCTTGTTTCTAAGCTCCTGTTTCTCCTCTCACTAGCTATGTCGCCTTGTCAATATTACTTAAAATTTTTTGGTATATATTTCCTCAGCTCTAAGAAGACACAATTATAATTACTCACACAACTGCTATGATAAATATCTGCCTAGTCTAAATAATGTAACATAAGATCTAGTCTATATTAAGTGTTCCAAAAATGTGCTCCTGTCTTAATTTTTATGAAGTGGCATTGACAATTGACTGGAAGCTAACAGAACTAGAAGTATCCATAGATTTAATGAAATATTATCTATAATAGACTTTGATGTTTTGTTAGCCCCAGCATCAACCTTCTAATGGCAACAGGAAATTCACATACAGCTTGAGGGAACACACCATCTCCTCTGCTTAGGTGAAGCTGACTACATCCCCAGCCCTAGGAAATGGAGACAGGTGTGAACAGAAGGACTCTAAGAGGACATCATTTTCATAGACTTGGAGACATGTAGCTGAGTTCAAAGCTTGTACTGCTTGCCACACAACAGCAAATAAGTCAAGAGACAAGATGTTGCAGCAAGGAAGCTGACTTTATTCTGGAGGACAAGCAAACTAAGAAGATGACAGATTAGTGTACTAAAGAACCATCCTAATAGAATTTCAGGCTCCCTTTAAGTTAGGGGAAGGGGAAAGAGAGAAGGAGTGGAAATCATGAGGCAACCAATGACCACATATATCTGGGCAGCAATGAGGGTCCAACGGAGTGGATTATGAAATTCTTCGTCCTTCGTCACGTCACAATACTCTTATAATCTTTAACATAACGTTCTTACTTATGTGTGCACCATTTTTGTTTCCTCCGTGGTTAGTTTTGGGAAGGGATTATTACAAACCTTGCTTTAAAATGAAACTATAAACTAATTTCCTCCCATAGTCAGCTTGGCCAACATGCAGAGATAAGCAAAAGCAGTTAACCTAAAGGCGGGCTTAGGAGCAGAATGGGGCCAGTCATGGCAGGCCTCCTTTCCACTGCTTCAGTGATGGAGTTTCCAAATCAGCACTTTCCACGTCTTTGAGCATCACGATTGGTTCTGAGGTGGGCTCTTTCACACATGAGGCTAACTCAGGGCTTCTGTGACCCTATTCTGGGGTTTCAGTTATGTCCACCAGGAAGTGTCACCCTCTTTCTGAGTAGGAACTGGAGCTGACATATAGAGCTTACATAGATGCAGATTAATCAATGCATACAATATGAGATAAATTAGACTCTGGTTATGACCTTTGAGGCCTTAAATAAGCCACTCTTGAGGATCTACTCCTGAACTGTTACTCATACATGCCAATAAGGTATCTTTTTATGCTTAAGGAGGATTGAGTTGGGCTTTCTCTCACATGTAACAGAAAACATCCTAACTCACTCAGGGACTGCACACTCCGTAATTACTATTGATCTTAAGAAATCCAGCTTCATCAGGGTTGGAAACCATCATTCTCAGCAAACTAACACAGGAACAGAAAATCAAACACCGCATGTTCTCACTCACAGGTGGGAGCTGAACAATGAGAACACATGGACACAGGGAGGGAGCATCACACACCAGGGCCTGTCAGAGGCTGGGGGGCTAGGGGAGGGACAGCATTAGAAGAAATACCCAATGTAGATGACGGGTTGATGGGCGCAGCAAGCCACCCCAGCACTTGTACACCTATGTAACAAACCTACACATTCTGCACATGTATCCCAGAAATTAAAGTATAATAATAATAATAATAATAATAATAATAATAAAGGAAATCACATTCTCTTGCCCTCATCTTATTCTTCATTGAATATGGTCCCAAAGTGGGTTGTGTACCCTAACCCACATTTATTATTGCCCCTTGCAGATTTCTCTGATAAGTTTTCTTTTAAGTGGAATAATGATATATTAAAATAGCGCAGTAATAAATGAAATAGATTTATAGTGAGATGTTAAACGGAACTACCATTGTAATTGTCTTTAAGAAAAAGAATTCTAGGGCCAGGCATAGTGGCTCACACCTGTAATCCCAACATTCTGGGAGGCCAAGACGGTGGATCACCTGAGGTCAGGAGTTCGAGACCAACTTGGCCAACAGGGTGAAA
Source organism: Rhinopithecus bieti (assembly GCF_001698545.2). Taxonomy (NCBI): domain Eukaryota; kingdom Metazoa; phylum Chordata; class Mammalia; order Primates; family Cercopithecidae; genus Rhinopithecus; species Rhinopithecus bieti. Next base: position 1,143,685 of record NW_016825370.1, on the reverse strand, counting down.
CCCCATCCCTACTAAAAATACAAAAACTAGCCAGGCGTGGTGACTGGTGCCTGTAACCCCAGGTTCCCCAGAGGCTGAGGCAGGAGAATCACTTGAACCCCGCAGGCCGAGTTTGCAGTGAGCCTAGGTTGCACCATTGCACTCCAGTCTGGGCCACAAAGCAAGACTCTGTTTCCAAACAAAACAAAACAAACAACAACAAAAAAATGAAAAAGAATTCTAGGCTTTGGGTTATAGCCCTTTGCTATTTTAGGAACACAAATGTCCATTTATACACACGTATTATTTTCCTGGTTGCCTAAAAACTGTGTCCAAAGGCTAGAAAGCACTGGGGAGATACATTAACTGTAGTAAGTACATATCTGCTTCTCGTTGGCAAAGGACCTTGGGGCTTCATTGACAGGGAGTATGTAAATGTAAAATTGGCCTGGAATGAAAATAGCTTAGAGCGCTCTCAATGAGCAAAGCTATTAACCCGAGGGTTCTCATCAAATTCTAGCTCAGGCACATTTGCCATGCAGGTTTAAACCAGTGCCTTCTCTTCTGAAAGCAGCACAACTCAGGTGATCAGATCTCATGTAGTGTTCCTGTGCCATACTGCTAGTTGACACTTAATGTGCTCCGACATAACTAAGGCAGAAGCAATGCATTCATCAACATGTCGTATAGAACAGAGATTCAGACTCTACCCATGGGGCTATTGGTGCCTGTGAACTGGAGCTCTAGAGACAAGTAAACTGATACCTAACAGGCAATCTCTCTGTGGGAGATTCTGGTTCTGTGGTTTTAGATTGACTCCATTGCTCTTCTGTCCTTAATAGTGTGTAAGGCAAACAAAAGGCATAGAAAATGAGTTGGATTTAATAATAAGCATATTAGATAGTGTTAGGAAATTAAATAGCTGGCTAATACTTAAACATTTACAAGCACACTCTATTTTTTCTGCATATAAAAAAAGAGATACTGATCAATTAATGCAAAAAGAGACACTGATAAAAGATGTAGTAGGAATCAGAATAAAGAAAGAATGAGTGCTCACGTAGATTGATTGAGAACCAGGAAAACCTAAGATATGTTTCAAAAAAAAAAAAAAAAAGTTGGAATTATTCAGCCAGGGCATGAATTAATATAAGAAAAAGTCATTGAATTGTAACAACTTTTTTTATGATCTTAAGTTGTGTCAGAAGGGTACAGTAATCTCTTGATCAAAAGTGGTTAAAGATTGAGTGACTAGTCCTGAGATATAAAAAAATGAGAATAAACTTGAATGATTTCAGAAAGTCTTCCAGAAAGTTTGGAAATACAGGGAAAAAGAGAGGTGGCATCATAAACTTAAAATTAGCTACAATCAGTCTAAAATGGTAATAAAGCATGTTCAGACATACGGAATACATTCCCAAAATGTGGATCCTCGGTGGTCTGAAAGACAACGGAATCCCAGGGGTCAGCCCAGAGTCTTCTGGTTTTCGGCAGCTCTAAACCTTTTGAATAGTTTCCAGGGTAACAGCAAACAGTTCCCTCATCACATTTAACTTGGTGGAAATATTACTAATGTCAATGATAGGCCACTTTCTTGTCTACATAATAGCAAAATCATTGATTTGGTTTTAAACTACTGCTCAGCAGGGCACAATTGTCCATTTTTGAGTGAACAGCTTTAATAAAACTTTTTATTAGGTTTTCGAATATGCAGAAATTTATTGCTTAAATAAACATTTTCGGGGAGACAATTACTTAATTATAATGACAGTGAAGTCACACTGGAAAAAATTACCAACAGTTTTCTGCCAGTAATTCAAAGCACACATTTGGAATTTTATGGTATATTTAATAAAAATAAAATTTATGTAATAATACCAAGAATATCCCTATAAGTGATCAAAAGCAGAGGAATATTTCTCTCATTTTCTAAGCCAAAGGGCTTAGAGTTATACAGTATAAGAAAATGTTACTTTGCACCTGCTTTTTAAACATTGTAATTATTTATTATGGATCTAAAATAATGCATTTTTTCTTCCAAAAATATTTCAAAGTATTTCCCCTTTGGAGAAGGTATACTTTTAACTATTTTTAATAGCTAGGAAATGCAAATATATATATGTATATACAGGGTGGAGTTTGTGCATTTCATGAAGGAATTTAGAGTAAGAATATAAAAAGAGTGTAATGCAAGATATGGCAACAGATTTCTTAATTTTGAAATTGGTCATTCGGCTCTACTATATTCTGTTACTACAATCGATAGCTCCCATTCCTGCCCCTCATCCTACAAATGCATCTCTCGTGCTAAGCAAGAGCCAGTGGGAGAACACAGATCACATAGCCGGCCAGTGATGCACCATCAGCCCTAATGGAGAAGCCCGTCAATATTCATGCACCATGTAACAGTTGATCAGCCAAAGCATCAACCCAACCATAAAATATAACATTTAAAAGCCAGAGAAAAATATTGTCCTCATTTTATTTTTACTGTACTACAAATATTGGCAGGAAAACAATCCATTAACTTACTGCTGTTCTAAAAGAACCGACTTAATAGACCATAACATTGTCCCAGGTAAATAATGCAGGTTTTGTGTATTGTGTTTGTATGTAGCCTGAGGGCCCTCATAGATGACAGGGGATCCATTTTTTTTCCACTTTTATTTTAAATTCTTTTGTTCATTTTATCAACAGTCAAAGGTTTGGGATGTAAAATTAATGAGCAGGTCTGTAATCTTTCAGAGAAATCTTAAAGGTCCACTTTTCCACAATCACAAAGAGATGGAAAGGAGGCCAGGCTACATTTTTCTTCCTGAAGCATGGTTGATGATTTAAACTCACTAAAAGTATTTCTTTTTTTCTTAAAGAACAAATAAAAGCCTTGTGCTCACTCTTGCTTCACATTTGAATATGACTCTCATACTGTTGCTTTAAATGAAATTTGTCATGCATCCTTAAACAGATGGATTTTGAGTTTCTGTTGTGGAAATGCATTCATCCAGTGTTAGTATGAGCCAGGGTGGTATTTAGAAGGAGTCAAAGGTTTTGACTCTTGGGAGACATAAGACATGGCTTGCCCTAGCTCCCCAGCACAGGGAAAGAGGAAGAACAACCTTTAACTCACAGAACTGTGCATATCTCCCACTAGAAATGTCAGGCTCCTCCTCTGTCCTCAAGCACACGCATTCATTAAAAACTCACTTGCGGGGCCAGGCGTGGTGGCTCACGCCTGTAATCCCAGCACTTTGGGAGGCCAAGGTGGGCAGATCTCAAGGTCAGGAGTTCAAGACCAGTCTAACCAACATGGTGAAACCCTGTCCCTACTAAAAATACAAAAATTAGCAGTGTGGGGTGACGTGCACCTATAATCCCAGCTACTCAGGAAGCTGAAACAGGAGAATCACTTGAACCCAGAGGTGGAGTTTGTAGTGAACGAAGATCACGCCACTGTACTCCAGCCTTGGTGACAGACCAAGACTCCGTCTCAAAACAAAACAAAACAAAACAAAACACCTCACTTGCCTTTGATTGCAGTCCATACCCACCTTGTGTCTCACATAGGGAATGCCTAGAGATCCCTGAGAGAGCAACTTAGGGTCACGTGTCTAAACTTGGATCTGGAGATATAAAAGTGGAGTCCTAGTCCACTTTAAATATGAGGAAGCTGCCGGGCACGGTGGCTTACGCCTGTAATCCCAGCTTTCAGGGAGGCAGAGACGGGAGGATAGCTTGAGCCCAGGAGTTCGAGACCTGCCTGGGTAATATAGCGAGACCCCATTCTCCACAAAAAAGGAAAAAAAAAAAGACAAAAAAAAAAAAAAATTAGGAAGCTAAGGCAGAGAAAGTTCAGTGACTGGCAAGTGACAACATGCATTACTTAGAGTTCAGCATAAACCTTGCCATCCCTGAGTGACTACTTCTGATTTTTCCCAAAGAAGCAGAAGAAAGTTATATTTTAAAACCCAGCAAATTATGTTTCTCTAGGTGAAGTAGCTTTTAGTATAATTCATTTTTTGCTAAGTTCTTTAACAAAAAAGCAATTTTAAAAAAAAACCTTGATAACAACAACAACAAAACGTAAAAAAAAGGAAACCCGAGCCAAAAGCATGGAATTAGTCATCAAAATATGCAGCTATTAAATATTACCATTTTAATTTGGGAAAAAATAATGAGGGTTTTGCAATAGTTTCAATGCCTTAACTTCAAGATCAGATAAGAAATAGCAAAGAAGAAAGAAAGTGAATTGAAATGGCCTTTTCCCGGTCAGTGACCTACATATGCCAGGAGTTAGCACTCTAAAAGTGCAACAAAAACCAGTGCCACCCACTAGAGAAAAATGCACATAGACTTTAAAATATTGGTAATCATTCGTCACATGTTTATTAAAGTAATTAACACTGATGAAAGTACGTAGTCCATGATTGTAAATTTTTTTATTTCTTGAACTTACACTTTCTTCTCCAGAGTGGTTTTATTTTGACCTTTTACTGTATTATTCTTAAAATTAGCTCATCAGCCTTCTATTAAATAATTCTTTTATTAAGGGAGGGTATAATTATTAATGCAAATTGTGAGCTTGAAACTTGAGACATGTGCAGCCTTTTTCAAGAGTTTATCCTTTGAAATGTTCAAAATAACATATTGACAGAGGTGTGCGCTTTAAAGAGACTTTAACAAAACATCTGTGATATGATTGTTGCTATAGAAACTGCTTTATTAAACATTAAAGTTAATAAATTCAGAAACCACTTAGGATGGCATGAAAGAAAGTTTATAAATGTAACTGAGCTACAGTAGGAAAATAGCAATCTCACAGCAGAGGGATCTCCTTCATGTCGCCTTCTGAGATCTGAAAGATCTGCAGAAAAATGCCATGGTTGATATTTGGGGTATGGGAAAGACATAGAGAAAGTGAGTTGTTAGACACCTGGGATGTTTTCAAACACTTGTGTAGGTATTTATTTTTCTCAAACATTTTAAAGGTTGCTATCTCCAAACTAGGTCAGATCAGGGTCTCATTAAAACTTTTGTGGGAACTAAGTATTTTTGTTTTCATTGGACTCTGACATCATATTGATATCAACATTGAACATTTTTAAATGGTTAAATATTTTATTTTTTCTGTTTCAGAAAAAACTTTAATAGATTTTATTGTCTGTATTAGAGTTCTCTAGAGGGACAGAACTAATATGGTATATATATATGGGAGTTTATTAGGTATTTAAGTAGAACTCACGTGATCTCAAGGTCCCACAATAGGCCATTTGCAAGTTGAGGAGCAAGGAGAGCCAGTCCAAGTCCCAAAGATGAAGAACTTGGAGTCTGATGTTTGAGGGCAGGAAGCCTTCAGCATGGGAGAAAGATGTAGGCTGGGAGACTAGGCTAGTCTAGCCTTTTCACGTTTTTCTGCCTGCTTACTATCCTGGCCATGCTGGCAGCTGATTCGATGGTGCCCACCCAGATTGAGGGTAGGTCTGCCTTTCCCAGTCCATTAACTCAAATGTTAATCTCCTTTGGCAACACCCTCACAGACACAGTCAGGATCAATACTTTGCATCGCTCAATCCAATCAAGTTGACACTCAGTATTAACTATCACATGGTTTCTGAAAATTCTATTTTATTTTGATTTGAGAATAAAAAATCTTTCTCTTTGACCTTGAAAGTTTTCTTTTCTTTTGTTAAAATATATTAAAATATTTATATGGATTTCTAAAATATTGTGAGCCCCAGGAACTGTGGTGAATGTGCCCAATGGGTAAGTCATTGACTTCTTTTCTCACAAGAGTATGCTCTACTTAGCAATTTTATACATGGCTTCAATACCACCTGTATGCAGACAATTCACAAATGTCTGTACGTAGATCAGGCTTCCCTTGTGGGATTTTGATCTGCCTATCCAAAAGTTCAATACCTTCTGAACATCTTTTAAATGTCTCAATGGTCTATCAAACTCTATATCCATAAAAACTGAAAGCATGGCTGACCCAACAGCAGATATTCTTCCTAGAATACTCACCTCAGCTCATCAACCATAATCCTTCCAATTTGCCAAAACAGAAACAATTGCAACAACCCTAAATTATCCCTGATACTGAAAGCAGGACATATTTTTATTCTTATGTGTGTTTATGTGCATCCATGTTCTCCAAATTGTCTAAATTGAATATTATTAGATAACAACAAAAATAGGTTATTAAAACTAATATATCTGAGAAAGTAAAATAAAATATTAGTCAATTCCTAGAAAATTATTAAGAAATATCAAATTCTTGTTTTCTGCTCACACATTAATATAAGAGGAAATGTTGAAAAACCCATATTGGTCACCCCTTGTCCCAATATAAATTTGGTTTCAATTAAAATGAAGAAATGATCTATCTTTTACCTTTATTTATTTATTTATTTATATTTTTTTGAGATGGAGTCTCGCTCTGTCGCCCAGGCTGGAGTGCAGTGGGCGGATCTCAGCTCACGGCAAGCTCCGCCTCCCGGGTTTTCGCCATTCTCCTGCCTCAGCCTCCCGAGTACCTGGGACTACAGGCGCCCGCCACCTCGCCCGGCTAGTTTTTTCTATTTTTTAGTAGAGACAGGGTTTCACCGTGTTAGCCAGGATGGTCTCGATCTCCTGACCTCGTTATCCGCCCACCTCGGCCTCCCAAAGTGCTGGGATTACAGCCTTGAGCCACTGCGCCCGGCTGATCTATCTTTTAATATGATATGATATCCATGTTAAAGTTAAGAAAAAACTGTGGTATTTGCTTTATTTTGTAGTTTTTAAAATGTCACTATTATTGAGTTAATTGTGTCCCTCTAAGATTCATATGTTGATTTCCTAACCCCAAAGGCAATTGGAGATAGGGCCTTTGAGGTAATAATTAAGGCTAAATGAAGTCGTAAGAGAGGGACTCTAATCTGATAGGACTGGTGTCCTTGTAAGAGGAAAGGAGACCAGAGATCTTGGAAGGGCCATTTTGGGACACAGTGAGAAAGCAGCCTTCTACAAACCAGGAAGTGCCCTAATCAGAAACCAACCCTGACAGCAACTTGATCTCACACAGTGAGAAAGTGGCCTTCTACAAGCCCAGAAGTACCCTAATCAGAAACCAACCCTGATAGCAACAGAGATCATCAGGCACATTAACCACAGTTCTTGGGGCTCACAATATTTTAGAAATCCACATAAATATTTTAACAAAAGAAAAGAAAATTTTCAGGGTCAAAGAGAAAGATTTTTTATTCTCAAGTCAAAATAAAATAGAATTTTCAGGAACTGTGTGATAGTTAATACTGAGTGTCAACTTGATTGGATTGAAGGATGCAAAGTATTGATCCTGACTGTGCCTGTGAGCGTGGTAGATACTATCATTATCACAATTTTACGGATGAGAAACCTGAAGTATGCAAAAGTTACTAACTTGCATGAAATTGTCAGGGCACTAAAAATTAGAAGAACTAACTTCAGAGACTCTTAAGAAATTCAATGTTGGCAGGATCTTTCCAGTACTTCTGAACAGTGCTCTCATTTTGCTCTTGGAAAATAGGTTCCTGGAGATGTGGAAAGACAGTCCCAGGAACACTCATTTGCAAGCAGGCCTGAGTTCTGGACATCATGGGCTCTCTTTTCAAACTTCCTTCTGAATTCATCCCTGCGCCCCCTGAGGAGGAAGATGAGTTCCTATTACGCGGAAAGAGGAATGGTAGCTTGTTTTTTTGTGAGCTTGGTAAACCCTCTGCTCTTAGGCTGAAGAGATGGTGATGTATGACTGGCATAGTCATCAGTTTCTCCTCACACTGTGGTTGGAATCCTGCCTTAATGGCTTTATGGATGTCCTCTCTGTTCTTTGTGTCTACACAAGAGCTACCCAAGTCTTCTTACATCAAATCCTGGTAAGATGAAATATAAAACTCTTGAAAAATGAATACTGCCACTGAAAAGCATGCACACACCTAAGATTACTTATTATAGAACACTGTGCACTCCTCAGTATCAGATTTCTTTATGTTCGGGAAGTCTGGTAAGATTGTTCACTAAATCTCATTACTGTTCAGTGATTTTGATAAAAGAGCATCTCCTCTGAGTGTCAAAACAAAACAGCATCTTCCATATGTGTCAAAATAAAAGAAATCGGATGGGTTGGTGGGGAGCGATAAATTCGTATTATCACAGTAGATATTTTCAAACATAAACTCATTCATTAAATAATTATTGCAAATCACTGAAGCTATGATAACAGGCCTCAGTTTCCATAACAATATTTTTACTCACGGCTCTGAAGTGCTCCTGCACATTTTAATGAAGTATGTGAAAGCATTGTGGGCATCTAAGCAGAAATCCCACATTCTGCTACCCGCCACGCACTGTTTATTTTTAATAAAACTCTCCGTATGACAACAGGCAAGGTTAACTGGGTAGTTTCCTATTTATAGGGCAATCAACACCACGGTGAATACGAAGACTGTTTCCTTTCATCTTTAGCACTGATGCAACCAGTCAGCAAAAAGCTTCTGCCCCAGTCCTGTTAGGTGTTCTGAGATCAAAAGCACTAAGAAAACAAATATCAGATATTCACATAAAGCACGCTATTCGCTACTTCACTGGGCCTTGCCATCACTCGCATTTCACGCTTCTGCCTTAAAATTCTGTTGCTCATTTTCCAAAAAAAAAAAAAAAAAAATTCTGAAATTCTATATTTCCTTGTCCTACATGTGGCTGACATGTCTAATAGCTATGTGGAGAAATGTTCAAAGCCCTCACCATAATGAAGAACATGTGGCTAATTATCACTACTTTTAATTTATGGCTAAGGCTCTCTGTCTACAAAATAACCAAAACTAATTTGAAAATTAAAAGGTGAATTATCGATGTGGTTCTTATAAAAGATGTCTAACCACTAACATGTCTTGATTAAATGAACTGGTTCTTTTTTCTTTTCATTTTTTAATGTGGCTTATTCTGTATACAAATAGAAGAACCAAATCCATACTAAGGTGGTAAAACTGCTCAGACAAATGTTTCCTTACCCAAATCCCAAGAAGTGCCCGTTCCACTCTTGGCTGGAGCAGAGGGACAGCTCTGCCTGGCATGCAGCCTGCTCAGCCCAACTGCGGTCACCACAGAGTTGAACCCTGCTGAACTAATCTGAAGGGTGTTGCTTTCTGAAGACCCATCATTAGCCAAATATGAGATTGCCCACAGCATTCAACAGCCTATTGACATCACAGCAGACATGGGCAATGAACCACTGAATCAACCATTCTGAGGGTATGGCTGAGATAATGTCCCAAACTAAGCATTTAACCACTAGAGTAGGATCAGTAATGGCTAATAAGATGAGAAATCTAAATGAGAGAGAAAGGGAGGGAACATCTTGATTGCAATCTGCAGTTCAGTTATATTCATAAGAAAAACCTATGTTTATGTTTGAAATATGTACCATTCAATGAAATTTAATTTTACAAGCAGTCGTGGGTTACCAATTAGCCTAAACAGAATAACCGTTTAGCAATTGAATTAGATTTTTGTGTTTGACCTTGGTCCCTTAACTCTTTTTCAGTCATTTATTTGATTTGCTTATGGAACCCCTACTCTGTTCCAGGCTCTCCTCTATACACTAGGGATTCAGAGGTGAAGGAAAACATTCTTTTTTTTTTTTTTTCCCTTGAGTGATCTCAGCTCACTGCAACCTCCACCTCCAGGGTTCAAGTGATTCTCCTGCCTCAGCCTCCGAGTAGCTGGGATTACAGAAGCCAAGCTAATTTTTTTATTTTTAGTAGAGACAGGGTTTCACCACGTTGATCAGGCTGGTCTCGAGCTCCTGACCTTGTGATCCACCCGCCTCGGCCTCCCACAGTGCTGGCATTCCAGGCGTGAGCCACCGCACCCAGTCATGGAACACATTCTTGTCATCAAGTTTCCGTTCACTTGGAGAAGATATGCAATGAACAAACACATTCACATTATGCCTGGTGATGGTAAGTGTCTGAAGAAAAGTCTACAGCAGGATTCAAGGAAAAAGAGTAACTCAACCCAGCATGGGACCAGTGTTATTTAGCATAGGGTGATGAAGAAAGATCTTTCTGGTAAGATGATTGTTTAGCAGAGTTCTGAATGGAAGAGAGAGAGGAAAATTCTGATATCTGAAGGAAGAGCGTTTCACCTAGGAAGAATAGGAAGTCCAAAGGCCTTCAAATACCCCCTATGTAACAGAAAGGACATGTTTTTCAGAGGGACTGGAGAGACAAGTCAAATTTGTGGATAACAATAATTAGATGATGGGAAACTTCCACCCAGGGGACAGTATAGACAATGCTAGGGTGAAGACAAGATTAAAAGGATTTTATTAAATTTGAGGTATAATACAAGAATTCATCAAGAGTCAAGCATTGAAAACTTGAGGATGGGATCCAAATTCAGAACAATGAATAATTTAAAATGAGACCAGACATAACATTAATTTCAATAGGAACAAATTAATAAGAAATGAAAATAATAATTAAGTCATTTGATTAAGTTTCTTCATTCCTCATAACAACTCTGTGAGATTGGTATTTACTATTATATTTTCAATTAAGAAATCATGAAAATGAGATTATGGAAAAAGATCATACCAATCCAAAACTTACCCACGTGTGTGCGATGAGAGACGGTGAAGACTTTTTGCTAGTCCCACCAAGGATAAATGACTCTGTCCAGCCTTGGTGACTCCCTTCTCCACTGGAATCTACCTGAAGAAGCTTTCTGGGACTTCGGGATACCCTTAAGCAATGCTGCATCTGCTGTCTTGCAACACCTGCACTGGAGTCCTCAGCTGAGACCTAAGAAGTGCCAGTAACCTGAGACTGCCATGCTGGAGAGGTCATGTATAGCTGTTGCCATATCCACTCTGAGACTGCCATGCTGGAGAGGTCATTTGTAGCTATTGCCATATCCACTCTGAGACTGCCATGCTGGAGAGGTCATGTGTAGCTGTTGCCATATCCACTCTGAGACTGCCATGCTGGAGAGGTCATATGTAGGTGTTGCCATCTCCACTCCCAGGTGAGCCCAGAATTCCAGCATCCCTGTCAAGGGCCAGACACATAAGTGATGCCATCCTTGGTCCTTGGCACTGGCCTACCCAGCAGCTATCTGTCTCTGAGTGAACGCCGTGAATTCCCATAAAACAGAAGAGTCACTCAGCTGAGTGCTGCCAGTTTCTGACCCACAGAATTGAGAAATGTGCAAATAATTGTTCTTTAAATCTACAATGTGCTGTGGTCATTTGTAAGATAGCAGTAAATGATGATTCACCAGGTAATAAGTGCATTCAAACACTGCTTTTCAAATTCTAAGCGTTCCTGCTTCTAATATAGAAACAACAAATTTAAGGAAAAGGGAAATCGTGTAACAATGGTTAAAAAGTTTATTCAGACAAGCTAATCACAAGTCAAGCAAATAATTCCAGAAGAAAGAAATCATGAAATTGTATGTCTAAATAACCCTACACTGTAGCATAGCCATGTGGACTTGGAAACTGAAGCACTAGACCAAGAATGAAGAACTGGAGAGAAAGAAAATTGTCAGTGTTTATAGGGCACTAACCAACAGAGAGGGAAAGAGAGAGATTCCAACCTTGGAGAGTGACCCTAAAAAACAGTTTCTCAAAACCAGGGTGAGTCAGAAACGGAACTTTCTGTAACCCTCTGTAAAACTTGTAAGAAAGATTCATTTCACTAGCAGCTCTGAAATACTTAGGTTGGCTCTCAAAGCCAACTAATGCCAGGAAGCTAGTGGAGGGCTTAAGATCCTCCTAAAGGCTCACTGGAATTCTTTGAATAGGATTCTGTGGATCAGCCTACTCAGACTCAAGTAAACCAGAAGATCTTAAAAAAATTAAATTAAATGAGCATCTTAGAATTCATAAAATCAAAGGACAGAATTCCAGAGCAACACAGGGTTAGCCACACAGAATTATAACTACACTGGGATTACAGAGTCAAATTATTTGGCAAATAATGTATTTAACAGCAAATCAATGACTCTTACTTTAAATAACTCACTTTCACAATAGGGTCAAAGAGGAGATTTGATGTTTAGAGTCTGGAAAGTCTGGTGTAGCTGTTTGTTTTTGCTTGTGTTTTGTGATTGGGTTGGCATCATAGACACAGCATCTCTAGAGGAGCAGCTCCACAACTTCAGAGGCATTGGGAGAACTTGGGAAGAATTCAAAGGAGAACCACAAATAGGTTTAACACGTTTTAAGAACTGTGAAGTAAGACCTAGCCTAGTAGGAAATGTAGTTCTCACTCTTAATAAACACGAAAATCAGAAATATGGCTAGGTATCAAAAAGAAGTTATCTGTGATGCTAGATGCTATCTTTCTCACTCAGGCCAAGACCCACAAAGAAGCTCCCTGAGGCCCCGGGAGAGGGTCAGCCCCTACCTCCAGCTCTAATTTACCTGGATGAATGGCTCCTTTGCATTCCCATGGTCCAAATACCAAAGGAGATTTTTAGGAGGCAAACTATGTAGGGAATTGAAAGCACCACCCAATTCATATCAGCCCACTCAGTTTTGGATCACACCCTTGGCAAGACAAGGCAAGGCAGACTTACAGGCAACGTGAATGCACTGATGCAGTATCTTGCTGTAGGATAATTAGGTGGAGTGTATTTCACAGGAAGACACCAGCTCCCACGTACTGGCAGGGTTGTTTTTATGATAGCAGCTATTGAGTTGCAGTAATTCCTTCCTGACTTTCCTCATGGGCTTCTGTGATCTGTCTTTGGACTGTGTTTGTGGCCCAGTTATCTTGCCAACATTTCTCTCCTGCTACTCAAGTGACCTCCTTCTCAACTGTGGCTTTGAGAGACTCACCCTCTTGGCTCTGTACAGCTAGGACAGCCTGGAAACAACCTTAGTGGCACTTCCATCATTGTGCCCCCTGATCTTGGACAGTGCTCTGCCCACTCAGTGGTTTCTATGTCCGGACTTTCCTTTTCCCTGATTTTTATCTCTGTCCAACCCTTTACTGTGTGGTCCAAAAATAAATAAATAACTGAAAATGTGTGGACCACAATAGGAATATCTGCTGGAGAAATCATTTAAATTAAGCCAAATACCCTGTCAACTTGTTTAAAAAATATAGTGCTTTTTTTTTTCTTGCTTAAAACACTTTTAGGGAAGACTAAAGTTATAATGACTTTCAGCTTTTATCTTTGGCATTTAAAATCTTAGTTTTCTTTAAAGCAAAATTATTTAATTGGATTCTCATAATTGAGAATTTTACTTTATTTGGATTTCGTTTGATCCATTCTATCAAAATGAGCTTCCCAAATCTCTACTGACATCACTGTCCAGATTGTTCCTCTCTGCCTTTTCTTTGTATATCATCCCTGATGTCAAGTTGACCAAAAAAGCCTGCCCTTGCTCTCTGACCTCTTTCTCCCAGCTCCGTGAACCCAAGTCCTCTTTCACAATGGCCACTGAAATTGGTGTCTTCTTGACTCTCTCTATGGCGATCTAGTCTTTTAATAACAGAATTATCCTTCTCAACCAAAATGCAATCTATCACGTTTCCAATTAGTTTTGGCTGTGCCTGTTCTTCCTCTAGCTCAAAAGTAAAGTCTAGATGTTTTGGCATACATTTGGGAAACATTCAAAGTCTGTTACCAACCACCCCATTTGGACACATCCTTGGCCATCTCTTCCATAAAACTTACACTTCAACCACATCAAATGTTTTAGTCCATTTATGTTTCAATAAAGAAATACATGAGTCTGGGTAATTTACAAAGAAAGGAGGTTTATTTGGCTCTCAGTTCTGCAGGCTGTACAAGAAGCATACCAACATCTGCTTCTGGTGAGGATCTCAGGAAACCTACAATGATGGTAGAAGGCGAAGGGAAGCTAATGTGTATAGAGAGAACACAAGAGAGAGGGGTGAGGTTCCAGGCTCCTTTTAACAACCATCTCTCCCAAGAACTGACACTGTGAGAATTCACTCATTAAGGCCAGAGTGAGACCAAGTCATGCATGAGGGATCCACCCTCATGACCCAAACACCTCCCATTAAGCCCCACCTCCAACACCAGGGATCAAATTTTAGCATGAGGTTTGGAGGGGTCAAATGTGCAAACCATTGCACTAATCTTCTTCCCTTACCCAAATATCAAAATATGTCAAATTCAAGACTATGCATGTGGCTTACACCTATAATCCCAGCACTTTGGGAGGCCAAGATAGGCTGATTGCTCAAGCTCAGGAGTTCTAGACTAACCTGAGCAATGTGGAGAAACCCTATCTCTATCAAACAAACAAACAAATATGTCAAATTCAAATAAATTTCCATGTCTTTGGTCAAACTATTTCTTTTTTTAGAATGTTAAGACCCAAATTCAAAAGTTCTATCTTCTCTGAAGCTTTTTCCAGCTATCTTTCATAGGTATCTCTCATGTTTCTGAAGCATTTTATCCACACAGCCCAGAGCACTCACCACACAATGCTGGAATAATTGCATTATAGATGTCTTGTCATCCCATGACCTTAAGAATCTTCATAATGGCTAGCGATCTTCACGGTGTAGCATAAAATGCATTATATTGCAGGGGCTAGATAAACACATGGTGGTAGTTGTCTTTTTCCTAAGTTTGATGTATTCAGTTATATATGGGCCTCATTTCTTCCAAGCAATATAACAAGTTTTATGGAACAGCCTATCAGTGCTGTTTGTCTTAAACAAGTCTGAACCATGTCATCCTACATTTTATTAACCCCCTATGCATATTGCAGGACTTGACATATACTTGTGGTTACGTATCATTTTTCCAAAAAAGCAAATGAATGAGTTTTGTCATAATTTTCCAAATTAAAATTACGTTTAAAATGACACTATAAAAACGAATTTCTCCATTAAATATGTGCTTCTAAAACAACGTTGAGAATATATTTCTACTTCCAAGAAATTGTAGATAAATTCATGAATGTTTTTACAGGTAAGTGTTAAAGCAAATAGTTACCTTTTCAATGTTTTACTTTTCTCTACCCAGAGTGTAAGTTAATAAAAATTATTGCCAAGTGAATTTTCTGAAATTTGTATTATTTTTTGAAACATAATCAATTATGGTAAAGCCTGGCCAACATGGTGAAACCCTGTCTCTGTTAAAAATACACAAGTTAGCCAGGTATAGTGGTGGGTGCCTGTAATCCTAGCTACTCTGGAGGCTGAGGCAGGAGAATCAAGGAGAATCACTTGAACCAGGGAGGCGGAGGTTGCAGTGAGCTGAGATCACACCACTGCACCCCAGTCTGGGCGACAGCGTGAGAATTTGTCTATATATATATATAATTTTAGTTATCTACTGTTAAACCATAACAGTAGAAAATATTGTATGATTGTTGTGTCTAAAATACATTTTTAAATAGTACCTGGACATAAAAGAGTCCTAAAGGTTAACATGCTTATAGCCTGCAAAATAATCAGGAAAAAAATTAAGGGTGCAAAAATGCTAAGGGTATATAATAGTTGAACTTTACTAGGAAATTTTAATTCTGGCAACAGCACAAATTGTTAAGTTTGTAATCTCAATGTATATCTAGGAGTGGATGATGGATTATTGAAATATGAACTTCAGTAAATTCCATCAAATATTTATTAAAAATATACTTGATGATAGCATCATCTGTTTACCAATTTGAAGTCTGGGTACACAGTTCATTGTTCATATTTCATTTGAGGCAATATTCATTTAAAATTACTTCAATTCTACTGGTCTTTACCGTAGCCCACCTACAGACATTGCAACAAAGCCAGCTTGGCAAGCAAACTCCATTAGGAAGGAAAACATTCTTCTTGACATTTATGGGCTTATTTTTTAAGGAGAAATTAGAAAAGTTTCCAAATATGTAGAAATCCATTAAAAGAAATGGAGTGCCGGTGGCCGGACTCGCTTTTATAGTATTGCCCTATCATTGCTTCACTGCTCTCACCACGTAAACCTTATTTCCAATTAGACAGAGCACCACAAGAATCAGAGAACACATAAACATCCTAAACACATACTGAATATGCCACTTCATATTTGCCACCAGCCTGTTACAATATATCTATCAACTACTCCAAGGAAGTAAGCCATGCTGCACTGCAGAGACGTTGAATAATGTCTCACTCAAACATCAAGTGCTTTAAAAACATCGCACATCCCTAATGCGGTAGATAAACATTTTATCTTTCTGCTTTTGATGGCATATAATTTTCAGCCTTTGATCTAATATAATTTAAGGTGTGTCAAGATGGATTTTGGCAGAGCAGGCTAGTAAAAAGAAAGGGTTAGCACTTTGGTTCCTGGAGATGCACATCCCAGACGGGCTTTGGCAAGAGTGAGGATTGTACAGCCAGTTTGACTACAGGAAATAAAAGAGGTGCTATTTAAGGGAAAGAACTTGGGTTAGAATGGAATTGCTGCTGTAAAAGATGTTCAACTCACATTGCCATATGGGTTTTTTTGGAACGATGCCCATGTATATTAGCTATTTTCTTGGCACTGGGAACTGCATTTGGATCTGTGACATGCTTTTGCTGCTTTGAAGCTTTCTGAAGGTAATGTCATGTGGCTACACCTCCAGAGTAAAAATCATTGATGATTTTAATAATAGGATCTGGCTTAAAATTATCAAACATTTAATCTTTTATCATGGAGTCTGCATCTACATACATAATTTAATACAGTTAAATATTGTAATTTGAGATCAATGTCTTCTACTAATTTACATGGACAGTGAGAGAAAAAACATGTCTTTTTAGTTTGGGAATTTACATAAAATAAATATAATATTGATCAAAT
The DNA here is from genome assembly GCF_001698545.2 of Rhinopithecus bieti. Taxonomy (NCBI): domain Eukaryota; kingdom Metazoa; phylum Chordata; class Mammalia; order Primates; family Cercopithecidae; genus Rhinopithecus; species Rhinopithecus bieti. Next base: position 1,126,879 of record NW_016825370.1, on the reverse strand, counting down.
TTCTGTAAATTTGAGAAACATTTCCATATTATAAATTACTTCTATGCAACTATATAAAAATAATTCTTAAGCGAATTCAGTATCATACTGCAATTGGTATTAAAGGTTTACATTCAAAGGGAATACACATTCACTCTACCTTTATTCATTCAAAAAAATATTACTGAGCATATAGGCACGTACCAGGCACTTGATTTGCTTTGGGGGATTTTCTTACTCGTTTTGGGCTATTCTAATGAAAAAGCATAAATTAAGTGGCTGATAAACAACAGAAATTGATTGCTCACAGCTCTGGAGGCTGGGAAGTCCAAGATTCAAGGTGCTGGTAGATTTGTTGTCTGTTAGCGGCCCATTTATAAGCTCACACAGTGGAAGGAGAAAACTCTGGTCTCTGCTATTTAGGCCATAGCAAAGATCAAATTTTAATAAAACAATTAGATCCAACTCTTCTTTGTTGGATTTTGTTAGTGCCACAGCTTTGGTATGTATGGGCTGCTATAATGGAATACCAGAGACTGATTGGCTTATAAACAGAAATACGTTCAGGATTCTGGAAGCTAGGAGGCCCAAGATCAACGTGCAGAGTCACTTGGTGTCTAGAGAGGAGAGGGATCACTTCCTGGTTCATAGATGACCTTCTTCTTGCTGGGCCTTCACATGGTGGAAAGAAGCGGCAAGAGAGTATTCTGGAGTCTCCTCTATGAGGGCACTCACTTCATTCATGAGGACTCTGTCCTCATGACCTAATCATCTACCCCAGGACCCCATAGGTTGGACAACACATATGAATGCTAGAGTGAACATGAATATTCATTTGATGGCAATACAACTTATATAGTACCAAATGTATAGAACTTTTAAAAAAATATGTGGCGGTATTAAACAGTAAAAATAAGAGGATGGATTTTGTAGAGGGATTTGGATTTAAATTCTCAAATCAGTATTTGGATGGTATGAAAAAGGTCATTTAAGTTCCCAGAACTTTAACACAATCACCCCTAAAATAAAGATACTTCACAACACTATTCCTTAATCTGTGCTGTTTATAACTGTGGAGATATGTGTGTTTTAGCTATGTTTTTAATTAAAAAATAAAATCAAACCAACCTTTAAAAATATACGTAATTCATGAATAATAGTACATGTGAAACAAGATTGAAAAGGTACAAGGGGTAGAAAGAGTATGAATCCCCCCAACCTTGGCTGCTTTTCTTCAGCACCTCATTTCTCTCCACAAGGACAATTATTTTCTTGAGTACCTCTCCAGGGATTACCACAAAATCTACACATGTGTCTGCACATGCACATACATTTTCTCTATGCAAATGGCAATGCACTTGCAAAAACTACATCTGGAATACAACTCCACATGGGTATTTAAGAACTGCCTTTTCCTTTCTAATGGATGCCCAACATTTCAATGAACTGCTAGCTCATAATTATTATCGAAATGCCTCTTTATTGACCTGGATGCTATTTCTATGCTTTTAGCAATACAAATAAGGCTGCAGTAAGTATTCTTGCTCCTATTTAATTTCTAATGTGATTGTTGGATTATTAGACAATATAATTGTGAAAGAAATTCAAGCATTAGATTCAGAGTTATTATATTTCAGCTTGTGAAGTTATTTCATTCTCTTTCGTCTTACATTGCTGTTGATGAGAAATCAATTACTGATTTAAATATTTCTCCTATCATGCTAATTTCTTACATTCGCTTTCCTTTCAAGGTTACATTTAAAATGTTCAGTTGATTTTGGTGTTTTGCAGCTATACCATCAGCAAAATTTCTTTGTATTTATACTACTGAAAAATTGTTCCAGTCATTGAATCTGAGTACTGGTGTCTTTCCTCAGCTCTGGAATATTCGCAGGCACTATTTCTTCAAACATTATTTCAACCCATCCTTTTTTCTTTTCTTTCAAGGACTCTGATTCAATATAAAGCCTAACCATTCATTCAGTCCTCCATGTCTCTTAATTCCTCTGTTTTATTCTGTATAATTTCTTTGAGTTTCTTCTAACTCACTCATTCTATCTTCATTTCTTTCTAATGTACTGTTAATTTCACCTATAGACTTTGTGGTTTCAGGTTTTTAGATTTTATTTATAGAAGTTTCCTTTGATCTGTTTTAAATATTTTAGATAACTTAATACACAGTCTCTTGTTTGAGTGCATATACTTACCATTTTCCCCAAAAACATAGTATTTTTGTAGACTACGTCTACAAATTTCAATATCTGTAAACTTAGTGGGTTATTTCTGTTTACTCCCATTCACAGATAAATCACTGCCTATGCTTGGTGAACCTGTAGTATATGCTGCCTATCATGTCTGAAAACTGATTTGAATAAGCTGAAGCCTATGAGGAGATTGCCTTATTCCAGAGATTAATGGACTTGTCTCTGTCACACTGAGGTTAGGGATATTACCAACCTGAGGCCCTTAAGCAAAAGTCATGGTTTGAGGGCAGCTGAACGTCCCGAGGTGATGTGCATCTGTGCTGCCAATCCCTGGTTTACTTTTGATTCAAACATACCTGAAAGAAGTTCCTGAATTTCTGCTTAATTTGCGTATAATCTTCTATTATATTCTCCAATTTCTGAGGGCTTCTAGTTTTAATTTCTATCCTGATCTGACGAGTCACTCAATATAAACATTCATTTTTTGCTGAGTTGGAGACTAAACCCATGGCGAGACCAGTTTCTTTGTTCAATTCTCATTCAGTTTTGGTTCAGCAATTCCTTCCTATCTTTCTACCTAAATTCGTCTACTTCTTCTCTGTCATAACTCCAAAAGTTGAAAACATATAAATAAATAAGTACTGATTTACAAGCGGTGTGTAGGGGGAAGAGGAACAGAAGTTATCTGTATTACTAATGTCTGCACTCCAAGGAAGCAGTTCAGAATGCCCAGTTACATATGTTAAAAACAGAAAGTGACTACAGAGCACTAAAAGGGTGGATTTGATGGGGCAATGAAAGTATACCAAATTGTATGTGAAAATTTTCTTGGTCTGTGTTATAAAATTGTATAGTTTTACTTTGGACTTGGATATCTTTCTTTTTTTTATTATAATTTTCCATTTTCTGCTTGACCATTCCCATACCTCTGAACATTTACTGTAATTGGGAGAGAAAGTAAGACTATGTTTTTATAATGAACATATTCCCTTTACCATCCCTTACATAGCTGAACCAAATAAATGCACAAGCCAAGAATGTCCTCCATTATAGGATAAACACCATAGAAATGGGAGTGTGTTTATTTTCTCTGCTACCCTGTCCTTCACGGGTGTCTGCACCATGTAGATAATCCCAGTAGATTTTTTTTTAAGTAAACTTGAGAGAGAAATTAGGGAATGTGGACAATTAATATCTGTTCAAGAACAGAAAATTGAATATCAGCAGCAGGATATAAAAGTTTTGTGTTGACTTTATTTCCAGATCCTGTTACAAAATCTTGAATGCCTATTTTATCTATATGTATGTTCTTAAATAGAATTCTCAGAGAATGGTAGTTTTTAAAATCCCTGGCAATTTATTGGCTATAATAAAATGATGATAATCACCATGTCATTTTGGAATCTGTGTTTTTTTATAAGAGGCCTTATGCATGATATGTTATGTTTTCCTATTTCTTTTTCACTCGAACATTCTGCTGTGGGATTTATCATTTCTACATCGTAGATGAGGAGTCAGGAGCACAGCACATGCTCTATGGTATCCAGCTATGAGCCAGGATGTGACCTCAGGATCTGTGTCTAAATTGCGACTCAGATTCAAACGAGAGAAACAGTGAGGCATTACAATAAAAAATCTTTGTTTAAGAAAATATCACCAAATACATACTTTTTTTTTTTTTTTTTTTCTTTTGTAGGCCTTGCCGGTATGGTTGGAGCAGGCTACCACAAGAAAAAACATCGGTGGACAGTTTGGTTTGGTTTGTTCAGTCATTTATCAATTTGTTTATATGTTAAAGGCTTTTGTTATTAATTTATACATTCCTTTAGAAAGAAATAAATAAAAAAGAAAGCAAGAAAGAAAGAAAGAAGAGAAAGAAAGAAGAAAAAAAGAAAGGAAAGAAAGGAAAGAAAGAGAAAGAAAGAAAGAAAGAAAGAAAGAAAGAAAGAAAGAAAGAAAGAAAGAAAGAAAGAGAGAGAGAAAGGAAGAAAGGAAGAGGCAAGAAGGAACTCCTGTAACCCGGGACATGGCTATCACCAAATGTCCGTCATGAATTTGCAGGCCCTAAGAAATGCCTTAATGCAGCATCATTAACTACTTATCCTAGATTGTTATACTGAGGACATTTACATTTTTTTTCATTTTGGAAAAACATCTTTTGAGTACGGACAGTCAACAATTTATCTCAAATTTATATTATTTCCCCCCAAAAGGTAATTTCCATTATGTTTCAAAATCAACTCTTAGAAGTCCTCGGCGACTATGAAAATGGACATGTGTCTGTGCACTGAGTGGCACTGGCCGTGGGTGCTAGTTAAAATAGCTGCCAGAACTTTAACTCCTGGGCTGTTTTGCTTCCCTATGTTTAAATTGGCAACTTGAATGTTGCTTTACTACACTTTTGCATCTAATTGCCTAAAATTTTATATTAAGCAAAAGGTAATTTCTTTGGAAATATATGCATTCAAAATATAGAGAGAATGATATAATGAAGAAAGAATTTGCAAAGGGCAAAAGCAACTTCAGCAGTTAATGTTTAGCTTTTTTGAATTTTATTTTCCACTAAAATGACTTTCCCCTTATGACTAATTATAATTCCAGTTAAAAAATGTATTACTGAAGGGAATTTTGCATATTTTAGCCTAATCTTTTAAAATAATCTAAGGACTGTTCTCGTTCAAAATGATTTGAAAAAAATCTTTAAATTTAAATGTAATAAAATTAGAAAAAAAGTAGGCTTTTAGAAGCGTTTAGACTAGAATTCTCTGCTGATTCATTCAAAACAATAATTATGTTTTAAGTGGTTTTTCAGAATTCCCAATGATGTATTCGTCTCAAGGGAAGCTGTGTGAGTTCTTTTTGTTTACTAGGGTACCACTTAGTTTGTTAAGAAGTTTTCAGGTGTCCTAAAAGAGCTGATACAGCTACCAAAGTGATTTCCCCAAAACTGGAGAGTAATCAAGAGAGAAGGTATGTAGACCTCGTTAATCAAAACAGATACGCTCTTACTTAAACATACTTAAGTCAGTAAGAAATACCGAGCCCCTCTAATACAACCAATATTATGCTAATATACTGAACATGAACTACACTGGAAAGTTTATAAAGTTAAATTAGTGCCAATATCGAGATTTTTTTCCAAACTGTTTCTTTTAAAGTATTTTAAATAACATTTTGGTCTTTTGTTTGCTTGTTTTATTCTGTGTGTTTTACAAAACATATAAATCACCATGAGGAATATTGAAAATTATTTCAATTTTCTATGAAATCATCAAGGCTTGACACTGCTTTTTTACAGCTGCTTAATACAGATGACAGTTCTAAAGTGTTTATTTCATAATATTTCATAATACAGGCTTGAATTTAATTTGCTGACTGCAGTATAATCAGGGTTAATCAATTAAATTTACAACAAAACACTCTACTAAGATTTCAAAGCTTTGGCTGCAAGTAAAGAAAGTTAGTATCCACTGCCCTGGATCTTTTTGATAGGCAATCCAGCTGTATTTCTTTTATATGACCATAGATTTAGCAGAGACTTTGGAGGTTATTTTATCTGCATTCCCACTCAATATAGGAATCTTTACAATGATATCAGTGATCCATGGCCACTGGCTCATTCCTTATTTCCAGTGATGAGAAAGTTAACTTTTCTTTTTTTAATCACATGGTTCATTATTAGACAGCTCTATTTTTATGATTCTTTTTGTATTATTTCACCAAAATAATAGTCATATCACTCTTTTTTTTTTTTTTTTTTTTTTTTTTTGAGACGGAGTCTCGCTCTGTCGCCCAGGCCTGGAATGCAGTTGCCCGATCTCAGCTCACTGCAAACTCCGCCTCCCGGGTTCACGCTATTCTCCTGCCTCAGCCTCCAAGTAGCTGGGACTACAGGCGCCCGCCACCGCGCCCGGCTAGTTTTTTGTATTTTTTAGTAGAGATGGGGTTTCACCGTGTTAGCCAGGATGGTCTCGATCTCCTGACCTCGTGATCCGCCCGTCTCGGCCTCCCAAAGTGCTGGGATTACAGGCTTGAGCCACCGCGCCCGGCCCCTATATCACTCTTCTAATGATATATTGTGCCTATACATTGTCAACAAGCAAACTGCAGCTCAGTCATTTCTACTGATGTGAGAGAACTTTTAAATGACCCTTAATACACACAGAGTAAGAAAATAGGATAAAATACATTATTCCCTATGGATACATAAAGTCAGTCTTGAGAACTTAAAATACCACATTCTCACTTCTACCAACCTTATAAGGCAAAAGTCAACAATTTTGAGAGACAGCTCCTCAGTTTTGTTGTGAGGAATTTGATTATCCATGAAGCGCAGGAAACGGACAGAAGTTGTAAGGAATGTAGACTTGATCATTGACACTTTTTTTTTTTCTGCAATGAGAAAAAGCAATTTTCCCTCCCAACATGGAGACTGTGCTGGGAATATGAGCACAGAACTCTATCAAGCTCAGTTCAGTTCAGAAGTTTACTTTAGCCAGCTTGCCTCCAAGCACGTGGCTGGTAACTTACGGAAAAACTACAGAGGCCCGCTAAAGACCTGAAGGAACTGATTTCAAGACCATCGTCCAGGACTTTTGTCAGGTAATAGGGGTGAGAGCATTGGGAAAACTGTTTTTTCTCTCTGTTTCATTTTGTGATTTATCCATCTAGTTGTTTCTGGCGCAAGAGTTTTGAGTCTGAGTTCCTGGAAGATAGCACCAGGGGTCTATGGCATCTCAGCATTTGAAAGGAGCTTAATGAGGTAGAACCTGGCACCCGACACCCTCTTCTCACACTTTAAATAGAAAAGCTCCCTCTTCATATTTGCATTTATCTGTTAGGTTTCCAAGTGAAAATGTGTTTCAGAAGAAGGATTCCTAGGAAGACTTTCTCTTTTCCAGATAGGGGAATCTTCTGCTACCATTTAAATTCAAGCAACCCGAGTCAGAAACCGCATATAATTTCTTTTTTTTATTATTGATTTAATTGTCCAAATATATTCAAAGGAACAAACGACATGGCTCACTTTCCATTAGGTATACTTTTATTAGGCTGCTGTTGCCTTGCTACCAAGCAATACCTGAGACTGAGTAGTTTATAAAGAAAAGAGGTTTAATTGGCTCACAGTTCTGCAAGCTGTACAAGCCTGGTCCCGGCATCTGCTCAGCTTTTGGGGAGGCTTCAGGGAGCTTTTGCTCGTGGCAGAAGGTGAAGGGGAGCAGGTATGTCATATGGCCAGAGCAGGAGCAAGAGAGAGTCAAGGAGGACAGCACCAAGTCATGGGGATATGCCTCCATGACCCGAACACCTCTCAGCAGACCCCACCTCCAACACCGGGGATCATCTCAGCATGAGATTTGGAGGGAACAGCCAAACCCTATCAATACTAATAATTAATTTGCATTTTCTTACAGTTTTGATAGAATGCTATACAGAGATTTTCCTTTCATGTAAACAAACTTTATAGATTCTCCTTTCCTCTTAGCAAAACTACAAATGGTTAAGAAACCATATTTAAAAGTAGAAAATCCAGAATCGTTTTATAAACAAGGCACCTGGAGGCTTAGAATTTAAAATTAAGAAAATAGTAAAAGCCAGCAAACAAAAAAAAACAAAGAAGTACCAAGTACAAAACTTCCCTATTGGGAGACTAGGACAAAGACAATAAAACATATTTATGTTAAAATATTTGGCTTTAGATTAAATATGGAGTGAATATTCGGGGTGGTAGAAAATTCTGTTTTATCTGAACCCATTCTTTTATCCTTAGCCATTGCTTTCTATTGTTCAAAGACGATGTTATGTAGGCTAGACTCACTGTGGAGACAGAGCAGACCCGGCATGAGAATTTCTTCCATGCAAGCCTGCATTCTTGTCATGTTTCTGTGGGTGCCTTTCAGAATACAGTGGAAACAAAACAGCAAAGTGACTCACTCCATGATAAATGAATGTACCCAAAACATGAACCTGTAATACTAGCCAGAATTACTGACTCAGGCTTGTCAAGAAAACATGAAAGAAAATAGGAAAGAGTTTCTTACGATGCCAACTTAATCAAAAGCTTCAAACATGATAATAAAAGCATTTGATGAAAAAAAACAAACCCAAAAAAAGACGATAGCTGTTTTCCTGGCTAGAATGAGATAAAGTTTGGAGGAAATCTGGATTCTGCAATTAGAGGGTGTAGCTGTTTAGTTATGTTTGTACATCAAAATCAGGTCTTTGTAATGAATTACAATGCTGGTACTTACCTCTCTGTTAACATAGCACTTGTAAAATAAATAGAATTACTATTTTAAGAGTATATCAGTTGAGCTCATCTAGAATTGGCTCTGGGGAATATGGAACCATTCATCTCTAAAGTTGCTTAGTTGCATGCACTCCTGGCTTTAAAGGAAATATTCCTCTGCACATTGATCTTCTGTGGGGAGAGGAGAGGATCAGTTGAAGACAAAGGAGTTCAGTGCACCTAGAGGGATACGACTGTAATGAAGGTAACTAATGAAGCATTCCTTGCTTCTTAATTTGAGGGATTGGTTTGAGAATGAATTGGGAGAAAAGCTAAATTAGAAGTTGAAGTCACTGTTTTCGTGGTAGATTTTGTGAGTCTGCTAGATAAACAGTGCTACCTTAAGGCACAGGTATGGTGGAGAGGGATTTTCCCTCTTCTATATGGGATCAGGTATTACTTGCCATATCTACTCACTGGCTTTGGGATCCTGGGAGCCAGCAACACTTTCAGCTAAAACAGGACTGTTCCTATGAAATCTCAAAGAAACAATGAAAAGATAGAAAGTAAGGGCAGCCAATAGGAGACACTATCCAAGAAACTGCCAGTAAAATGGAAACTCTGCAGGGCCACTGGAGCCCTCTAGACACGCTCTGGTCTGTCATGTAAATAGAATTCTATGATTTTAACAAATGTCGGTACCTTTCTGTGTAGAGGTTCTGTGATAGCTAATTTGACGTGTAGCAGCCAGAAATGTGGTTAAACCTCAGACTAAGTGTTTCTGCGAAGGTATTTTCAGATGAGATCCACATTGAAATCGGTAGACTCATTAAAGCAGGTTGTCCTTTATAATGTGTGTGACTTATCTAATCAGTTGAAAGCCTTAAGAGAAAAGACTGAGGTCCCCTGAGGAAGAAGGACTAGAGGTGCAGTGTTAAAGCTTCCGTTGTCTTCAGATCTGCCTGCCTGTGCTTAGTATTTCAGATTTGCTAGCCCCATGATCACATGACCCCGTTCCTTAAATTAAATGTCTCTCATTCATGTGTGTGTGTGTGTGTGTACATATGTATACATACACATCCTATTGGTTCTTTTCCTCTGAAAACCTTGCCTAATAGAAGTACTATGCATCAGACTCCCAACACACGTCATCTGTAGCTTTTAACAACCTGTCAAAATATCTATTATGTACCACCACTCTCTCTTTACAGACAAGTAAATTGATGTTCAGAGAAATTAAGCAACTTGACCAAGTCACAGGTCTAATAAATGATGGAGTGGAATTCAAGCTGTAGGTTTTCACTCCAGGATCTATGCTTTCCATATCTGCTACATTTGACAAATATTTTACAGAACAAGTGTTTATGTCTGCAAAAGTTCCTAAAATGCATATCTTTATTTTCACATAGGCTATAAATACCGTTTATTAGAGTAGTCTGTGTAAATTATTGTCATTCATTTCAGAAATTTACCAAAAGATGCCAAAATATTAGGCAAAAGCAAGTTAACAAGATAATCCAGTAAGAAGATGATATTTTCTTCTATGTTAGCAACTGTATATGGGAAAATTCTGCTATGAGAATCCAATCAAGAGCTGCTAACAGACTGCAGAATGGGTATAATTACCTTCATAGTTTGTTAGTTAAAATTATATTTTGAACCTTTATAGAATGAAACGTCTATGGAAGCAAGCAATACTCACAGAAAAAAAATAAGCTTTTAAACATATTATGTACTATCTCAAATTATCTGAATCTCTGTGAAAGTCTCTGGTGTTAAAACTTCATTTAAATTCCATGAATTAAAATATATTATAATAAATGCAAGTGACATGGTCACCTACAGCCAGGAGAAATGTATGTATATTGACCTACAGCCCAAATTAGAAAATTGTATATTATGTATACACATAATTCTATTTACATAACATATATTATATACATATATTCTATTTCATGACTAGAGGTAAAACACAAATGTACGTGTGTGTGTGTGTGTATTTCCTATTTCATGCGTGGAGTTATAAACAGGAATGAATATGTGTGTGCGTGTATGTGTGCATATTTCCTATACCATGAGTGGAGGTATAAACATGAATGTGTGTATGTGTGTGTGTGTGTGTGTATTTCCTATTTCATGAGTGGAGATATAAACANGCTGTACAAGCCTGGTCCCGGCATCTGCTCAGCTTTTGGGGAGGCTTCAGGGAGCTTTTGCTCGTGGCAGAAGGTGAAGGGGGAGCAGGTATGTCATATGGCCAGAGCAGGAGCAAGAGAGAGTCAAGGAGGACAGCACCAAGTCATGGGGGATATGCCTCCATGACCCGAACACCTCTCAGCAGACCCCACCTCCAACACCGGGGATCATCTCAGCATGAGATTTGGAGGGAACAGCCAAACCCTATCAATACTAATAATTAATTTGCATTTTCTTACAGTTTTGATAGAATGCTATACAGAGATTTTCCTTTCATGTAAACAAACTTTATAGATTCTCCTTTCCTCTTAGCAAAACTACAAATGGTTAAGAAACCATATTTAAAAAGTAGAAAATCCAGAATCGTTTTTATAAACAAGGCACCTGGAGGCTTAGAATTTAAAATTAAGAAAATAGTAAAAGCCAGCAAACAAAAAAAAACAAAGAAGTACCAAGTACAAAAACTTCCCTATTGGGAGACTAGGACAAAGACAATAAAAACATATTTATGTTAAAATATTTGGCTTTAGATTAAATATGGAGTGAATATTCGGGGTGGTAGAAAATTCTGTTTTATCTGAACCCATTCTTTTATCCTTAGCCATTGCTTTCTATTGTTCAAAGACGATGTTATGTAGGCTAGACTCACTGTGGAGACAGAGCAGACCCGGCATGAGAATTTCTTCCATGCAAGCCTGCATTCTTGTCATGTTTCTGTGGGTGCCTTTCAGAATACAGTGGAAACAAAAACAGCAAAGTGACTCACTCCATGATAAATGAATGTACCCAAAAACATGAACCTGTAATACTAGCCAGAATTACTGACTCAGGCTTGTCAAGAAAAACATGAAAGAAAATAGGAAAGAGTTTCTTACGATGCCAACTTAATCAAAAGCTTCAAACATGATAATAAAAGCATTTGATGAAAAAAAACAAACCCAAAAAAAGACGATAGCTGTTTTCCTGGCTAGAATGAGATAAAGTTTGGAGGAAATCTGGATTCTGCAATTAGAGGGTGTAGCTGTTTAGTTATGTTTGTACATCAAAATCAGGTCTTTGTAATGAATTACAATGCTGGTACTTACCTCTCTGTTAACATAGCACTTGTAAAATAAATAGAATTACTATTTTTAAGAGTATATCAGTTGAGCTCATCTAGAATTGGCTCTGGGGAATATGGAACCATTCATCTCTAAAGTTGCTTAGTTGCATGCACTCCTGGCTTTAAAGGAAATATTCCTCTGCACATTGATCTTCTGTGGGGAGAGGAGAGGATCAGTTGAAGACAAAGGAGTTCAGTGCACCTAGAGGGATACGACTGTAATGAAGGTAACTAATGAAGCATTCCTTGCTTCTTAATTTGAGGGATTGGTTTGAGAATGAATTGGGAGAAAAGCTAAATTAGAAGTTGAAGTCACTGTTTTCGTGGTAGATTTTTGTGAGTCTGCTAGATAAACAGTGCTACCTTAAGGCACAGGTATGGTGGAGAGGGATTTTCCCTCTTCTATATGGGATCAGGTATTACTTGCCATATCTACTCACTGGCTTTGGGATCCTGGGAGCCAGCAACACTTTCAGCTAAAACAGGACTGTTCCTATGAAATCTCAAAGAAACAATGAAAAGATAGAAAGTAAGGGCAGCCAATAGGAGACACTATCCAAGAAACTGCCAGTAAAAATGGAAACTCTGCAGGGCCACTGGAGCCCTCTAGACACGCTCTGGTCTGTCATGTAAATAGAATTCTATGATTTTAACAAATGTCGGTACCTTTCTGTGTAGAGGTTCTGTGATAGCTAATTTGACGTGTAGCAGCCAGAAATGTGGTTAAACCTCAGACTAAGTGTTTCTGCGAAGGTATTTTTCAGATGAGATCCACATTGAAATCGGTAGACTCATTAAAGCAGGTTGTCCTTTATAATGTGTGTGACTTATCTAATCAGTTGAAAGCCTTAAGAGAAAAAGACTGAGGTCCCCTGAGGAAGAAGGACTAGAGGTGCAGTGTTAAAGCTTCCGTTGTCTTCAGATCTGCCTGCCTGTGCTTAGTATTTCAGATTTGCTAGCCCCCATGATCACATGACCCCGTTCCTTAAATTAAATGTCTCTCATTCATGTGTGTGTGTGTGTGTGTACATATGTATACATACACATCCTATTGGTTCTTTTTCCTCTGAAAAACCTTGCCTAATAGAAGTACTATGCATCAGACTCCCAACACACGTCATCTGTAGCTTTTAACAACCTGTCAAAATATCTATTATGTACCACCACTCTCTCTTTACAGACAAGTAAATTGATGTTCAGAGAAATTAAGCAACTTGACCAAGTCACAGGTCTAATAAATGATGGAGTGGAATTCAAGCTGTAGGTTTTTCACTCCAGGATCTATGCTTTCCATATCTGCTACATTTGACAAATATTTTACAGAACAAGTGTTTATGTCTGCAAAAGTTCCTAAAATGCATATCTTTATTTTCACATAGGCTATAAATACCGTTTATTAGAGTAGTCTGTGTAAATTATTGTCATTCATTTCAGAAATTTACCAAAAGATGCCAAAATATTAGGCAAAAGCAAGTTAACAAGATAATCCAGTAAGAAGATGATATTTTTCTTCTATGTTAGCAACTGTATATGGGAAAATTCTGCTATGAGAATCCAATCAAGAGCTGCTAACAGACTGCAGAATGGGTATAATTACCTTCATAGTTTGTTAGTTAAAATTATATTTTGAACCTTTATAGAATGAAACGTCTATGGAAGCAAGCAATACTCACAGAAAAAAAATAAGCTTTTTAAACATATTATGTACTATCTCAAATTATCTGAATCTCTGTGAAAGTCTCTGGTGTTAAAACTTCATTTAAATTCCATGAATTAAAATATATTATAATAAATGCAAGTGACATGGTCACCTACAGCCAGGAGAAATGTATGTATATTGACCTACAGCCCAAATTAGAAAATTGTATATTATGTATACACATAATTCTATTTACATAACATATATTATATACATATATTCTATTTCATGACTAGAGGTAAAAACACAAATGTACGTGTGTGTGTGTGTGTATTTCCTATTTCATGCGTGGAGTTATAAACAGGAATGAATATGTGTGTGCGTGTATGTGTGCATATTTCCTATACCATGAGTGGAGGTATAAACATGAATGTGTGTATGTGTGTGTGTGTGTGTGTATTTCCTATTTCATGAGTGGAGATATAAACAGGAATGCATATGTGTGTATGTGTGTGTGTTTGTGTGTATTTCCTATTTCATCAGTGGAGGTATAGACATGAATGCATATGTGTGTGTGTATATTTCGTATTTCCTGAGTGGAGGTATAAACACAAATGCTTATGTGTGTATGTGTGTGTATTTCCTATTTCATGAGTGGAGGTAGAAACACGAATGCATATGTGTGTATGTGTGTGTATCTATATTTCGTATTTCATGAGTGGAGGTATAAACACGAATGCATATGTGTGTATGTGTGTGTGTATGTGTATTTCCTATTTCATGAGTGGAGGTATAAACACAAGTTTATTCAGCACTTTACAGCTAACAAAGCCCCTTGATGGAGGCAGGTTTTCAGGAAAGTTTGAGTGGATGAACGATACATTTCTGTGGACATGCACTTTTTAGTTGGAATAGAAAATGAAAACCTAAGGCACAGTGGATTTTACTCCTTCCTACTTTTAACAAAAATTGCTTTGAGAGGAAACAGATAAGTGTATATATTTAAAAGACTTTAATGAGTTTATGTAATATACTTTTTATTTTTATCAAAATGTGGTGTTTATATAAGAAATCATAGTAATTACAAAACATGTTCTACTTTAAATTTTCAAGATGCTTAAATATTTAAAATATCTTAAATACATAACTTAGAAAGATGAATATATATATATTAAGAGAAAGGTAATTTTCAAAGAATGCCAGTTAATAAGAAGAATATGACAAAATTAGAAATATCATCATTTTTTAATACATAATAATAACCGATTTTACCAAGGACCAATTATTAGATGATAAAAACCACTGGATGAAAATTTTTAGGAAGAAGGATGCTCACATTGCCACAAGGCCACAATTCTTCACTTATCATTTATCATATACATATATATATATATATATTTACCATATAAATATAATGTGTGTATATCTGGGTGTGTGTGTGTGTATCATATATATATACACATATATGCATACACACACATATACATACATATACACACACATATATATACACACACTGGCACATCATATATATACACACACACCCACCTTTGTAATGGAGTCACCTGGCAGTCACCACCATAACCAAGTCATTAAACCAGCATCACCAATAATGAAACAACATAAAATTATGTGCCTCCTGTTCTAATGCCTTAAGTACACAATATCACCTACATAGTATTCTTACTATGTTTTACTTGCTGCTTAACAGAAGAAATGTTTCACTTGCTGCTTAATAGAAGGAAACAACGAGACAAATTCAGAATGCAGGACATTCTAATGATAACTCCTCTGGATTCTTCAAAAACTCAGTTATGTAAACGAAAATAAACCAAGTCACCACACAGACAAATAAAATGACATTTTCCATGAAAGAGAATATAGAGATCATAGAGATCAGAAACAAAACAAAGCAAATCAAACTATGGTGAAACCACAAATTACAGTATAAGTAAATCTACATACTGGACAATATTAAATTATTACTGATTTTCTTATACACGAACTATATTGTCATGATTTCTAAAGTAAACATAGAAAAGGATGGAAAAGGTAACACATTTGTGTGAGTATGTGTAATATACGGACAGAAAGATAGATATAGTGATGTAGCTAGGTAGATAGATGGATAGGTATAGAGATAATGAGGGAGAAAAAAGCAAATGTGGTAAAATTTGTAACTGGAGAATTTAATTGAAAGGTATTCACTAGTATTTAGTATACTTTTGTTTCTATAAATTTGAAGCTTTTCTGTAGATTTGAAATTTTTCAAAATTGAAATCTTGGGTGTGGTATATAGCTATTCCCCTTTCCCTTCTATAAATAAAGAATCTGAAAGCAATGAAAACAAAGATGCGACGTATCTAAACCGAAAGACAGAAGGAAGAAAATCTACTGAGAACCATCGATGTGTTTGGTGACTTCACAAACATTTTAGGAAAGAACTGGTTGAGGACTGTGCAAAATGTTCCCCCAAAAGTTCTCTGCATTTGTGGGTGGTAAAGCTAGCACACGCTGTTTGTGAAGTCTGGTCAGGAGTTAGAGCAGAACAGCAGAAAGCAGTGCCTTGTGGTGATCCATCCCCCCACGATCTGACCACTGGACCAAGCAGGGAAGGGGTGGGAGTTATTAGGTGCACGGGAGTCGGCAGCTCTTAGAGAGCATGAAGCTAAGTCATTGAGTCAGTTGGTATCACGGCAGCATATTCTGTCCCTGCTGTCCTCAGTGAGGTATGGATGCCTGTGTCTGAATGGTCATAAAGGGCATCATAGAGAACTGAGAGGGCAGAATATTAATAACCACTCCTGTATCTGGAAAAAGATGACTTGATTGAATTGCACATCTACTGAGAAAGTTCCTCATTTTAGATAAGCAAAATCTACTGAAGAGAAAAAGGATTGTAACCATGACAAGCAGCAAAGAATCCCTTTAGATTTTGGAAGCCCTCCAATTCAGAGCCATCTATCAACACAGCCTTCAAAATAAAGAATACGCTCGTGTTCATAAAAGCTAGAATCAAAATCTCAGAGACCACATGGAAGGGATGTTATTACTCAGAAGTACGCTGGCATTTCAATTGATGTAGAGGATGGCTTTATTGTTATTAATTTAATGAGAAAATTTGCAACTTTAATGGTCACTTTGGGTCACATCCAAACACTCAGACTTCTTTGTGGTTTAGTGTGTTTTGTTGTTTTGTTTTGTTTTTACTATTTGTGCTGCAATTTATACAAGTTGATTCACAAAGGTTATTTAGTACTAATCGAAGTTGTCTACTATTACTCAAAATTCCTTAAGTGTTTATCAGCTTAGGGATGATAAAACTCAGAGAAAAATCAAAGAAAAACTTAAACGTTTCTCAAGAAAATGCTACACATACCCACCTTTATAATGGAGTCACCTCTCTGAAATGACTGACCCTGTTTCTGTTTATTTCTCAGATCTTATATCAGAATGCCATATGAATATTGTGATCAGCAATGCCATAGCACTAAAAGCAGAAGGCTTTTTGCACTGCCATCTCAAACATCAAGCCAAGAGACTGTTTCCTGATTTAATGTAATACTCAAATAAAAAAGCATTGAAAATACCACATATTTCAGACTTACAGAATTGAAAGAGATTAGATTACACCATATGGTAACCAACCCAGTTTCTTCAGTGACCTCAGACACCCACCTGAATTTCCTAGAAGTACCAATTAAATGGGGTCATCTTTTATTTTATTTTATTTAGTTGTGTTATATCACTGGAAGTCATTAATAACTGACAATATTGACAGCTTTTCTACTTTGTGTTTTAGAACTCTTGTCCAGCTCTGAGATTATGGTCCATGGAAGTGCTTCTTTAAAATAATTCATTCTAAAAAGGTAGCAATAGATATTATGGTAATTTTTTAAATCAGATACCACAGTCAGGTAACAATGAGCTCATAAGTGACAACATTCCACTTTTAGGCTAGAGATAATATATATTGTTTGTACTGGCCAGATTTAGCTACCAAAATCTTTAATGTCATTCTAAACATCTATAAATATATAGGGATGCATAAAGTAAGATTGATTGTAGATGAATTTAACTGTTAAACAAACCTGATCTGCAAAGGCCTAAGTAGATCTAAAAACTCACATAAAATAATGAAACATAGAAGAGAAAACAGGACAAAAATGCAAAAGTAGGCAGCATAACGCTCTGCATGATCGTACCTCTTTTATTACCTTTTAATGAACTTTGTGTGTGTGTGTGTGTGTGTGTGTGTGTGATGGAGTTTCACTCTTGTTGCTCAGGCTGGAGTGCAATGGTGTGGCCTTGGCTTACTTCAACTTCTGCCTCCCAGGTTCAAGCAATTCTCTTGCCTCAGTCTCCCAAGCAGCTGGGATTACAGGTGCCTACCACCACGCTTGGCTAGTTTTTTGTGTTTTTAGTAGAGACGGGGTTTCCCTGTGTTGGCCAGGCTGGTCTTGAACTCCTGACCTCAGGTGATCCACTCGCCTTGGCCTCCCAAAGTGCTGGGATTACAGGTGTGAGCCACCATGCCCGGCCCCTTTTAAGAAGTTTTAATCAATTTACTCTTCCCATCTGATATTATTACCATTTCCCCTCACTTCCCTCAATCAACTAACCAACCAACCAAACAAAAGCAAACAAAAACCACAATGTCCATGAATTCCAGGGTAAATTCAGTGTCTGGGAATCAGTCAGCCTTAAAGTAGAAAGAGTGGAGAAGGTGGAAAGGGTGGTTTTCACCAACTGGGGCAGTGGCTTCTGATGCTGCCACACAACGTTGTGGAACATGGAGTCCACGCATCCTGAAGGACACTTGGTCTTTCCACTTCAGTCTCCAGAGAAGAGCGAAGTCACTCAATACTTGGGCTCAACAATTAAAATTCTTTGAATTAATATTCAATCATTTACGCAAGTTTTCCCAAAGAAAGATTTCATGCCAGAATGACCAGTGCTTAGGGATTTCCAGAGTAAGCAACACTTTTGGCCAGAAAAAGCCTTTTCTTAGGACTGCCAGAGCTTGTATTGAAAACTAGTATCAAGCCACCCTTGTCATTAATGTTACTCTGCTTGTGAATTCTCTGGAGGTTCCTGGAGTGGTACTCTCAGAATAGTTTGTCAAGTGCCACTCTAGTCCATTCCATCACTTTTCCAAGCTTTGTATTGGGATCACAATCACTTTCCTCCCTGAGGATCCCTATGTCAATAATTTATCTACTAACCAGGACACTCAATGAAAAACACCAAAGACCATGTGATCTTCTTGATGTAGGGTAGACATATTGCTGCCTACTTTGCTCATGTGATTCTACCTCCCGACTCCACTAATAATAAAAATTTATTCGAAGATGTCTCCCTATGTAAACTTTTTAAGAGGTTGGCATATATATATATATGTAATATATATTTATATATAGAATATGGAGATTGGCATGAAACTATATATACTTGAATGTATATATACACACACATATCTTTAATATATATCTTATTTCCATTTCCTCAGATGTCCAATTATTTTAAAGTAGAAAAGTAATAAATCAGTGGTAAGGTTAACACCCAACATTATTATCAATGATATTATGCAACTGCTAAAGGTTGGCTTAAAAAAGGAAGCCTTCATTTCCTAAAAGACATAGGCAGGATGCAAACGCAGTAACTCACAACTTTTGTGTTGTCCATAAAGATATGAAACTGTTGTTTGGGATTTTTAAACTGTTGTTTAAAAATCAGCTTTCCTTTAAAATGAAAATATGCTTATATAAAGAGGAAAAAATAAGTGATATAGTGGATGACATCCTTAGGAATAATCTTTCAATGGGTGCACAAAGAAATTTCATGTGATATAATCTATAAGGATATACTAAAATGCTATATGTGGAAGTCAGCATTTTGGGGCACAAATAGCGTGTAATTTGTCACTCATGTCAAAGGATAGATTTTCAAGGTCAGTAGTTTGAGACCAGCCTGTCCAACATGGTGAAACCCCATCTCTACTAAAAGTACAAAAATTAGCCAGGTGTGGTGGTGCACGCCTGTAATCCCAGCTACTTGGGAGGCTGAGGCAGGAGAATGGCTTGAACCCAGGAGGCAGAACTTGCAGTGAGCTGAGATTGCACTCCAGCCTGGGTGAGAGAGTGGTGAGGCCACATTAAAAAAAAAAAAAAAAAAAAAAAAGTAATGAGATGGACTGGGGATTTTGCATTTCTGGCAAAACAAAAAAAAAAAATGTATCCTAATATGGATATATGAATTCAAGTAGGAGGCAATGAGAAGACTCCTGGAACAGAGATCAACAAAAGTTTATTAACAGCAGTATCCGGAGTATCAACATTTTGTTCCCACAGGGCAACACAAAGAGGATCGTGTGAAACCATAATTTACAAGGGGCAAGGGAATTTACAGGGTAAGAGGAACCTGAACTTAGAAAACCTGAATGTTTTATAATGGGGAGTAAGTATGTTTGCACACTGTTCCACGGGGAGAAATGATTCTTCATTTCCAAGGATGTTTGCTATATAAATATCCTCAAAAGAGAATCCAGAACAAAAAGGTGGTCAGTGCCTGACTTGCAAGATGTGCAAAAATCTGAGAGACCAATTTTCTCCCAGTAAAGATATGCTGGGAGGATGCAAAATAAGCTAAAGAAAATTTTTACTGTAGATAAGGGGAGTCAAAGGAAGATCAGAAGGGATGCCTGGAATGTGTCTGTTTTGGTCTACTGTATATATAGAATTAGCTTAGATAGTTATGTCGTGTACCAGTATATCCACTACTATACTATCATTAGAAGATTAATGCCTCTGCTAATTCATGGTAAATCTTTATAATTGTCCAACGTAATATTGAGAAATGGCACTTGTCTTTGCAGTTAAATTAATATAGACCATTGATTCTCACCTGAGTATGATTTGGCAATTTCTAAAGATATCTGGGGTTGTCCCAACCCGGAATAATTTTAGCATCTGGTAAGTAGAGGACAGGATGCCCCACACAGGACAGCTTCCTAAAACAAATAATTATTCCACCTAAAAGTCAATGATGCCAAGATTAAGAAACTCTAATGCATACCTGCCTAAATTCAGTAATTGTATCTAAGTTCAAATAATCTTGGAAAATATTGTTTGAACATACATAATCATTGAGAAAATTTTAACCCAGACTGTTTGCATTTAAGTGAACAAAAAATATATTTTACTCTTCATTTTGCTCATCAATCACTTAAAAATCATTTCTAGAAATATTCTGGATATAGTCTGATTGCACTAATTTAAATAAAGGTTATTCTTCAATTCATAATTAGATACCCAGTTAGTAAATACACATTTCAGTGGAATAGAGAAAAAAAAAACAGATTTCACACTCAATCTGTTGGAGATGGACTCCTAGAAACATCACTTGTCAGCTGCAAGACTTTGGGAAATAATACAAGTTATTTGACCCTCCTGTCCTCAACTTTCAAATGAAATAATTATAATACAAATGTTAAGACTGAATGCACAACAACATTATGAGAGTTAATTGAAATAATGGAACAGTAAAGTACTTTGTAAATTCCAAAGCTACTAATATCAGCTGCTATGTAATACAAATGTTAAGACTGAATGCACAACGACATTATGAGAGTTAATTGAAATAATGGAACAGTAAAGTACTTTGTAAATTCTAAAGCTACTACTATCAGCTGCTATGTTACAGGCATACGTTTTTCTGTTTCTTTTTTCTTTTTTTTCTTTGACATCAAAAAGTCTATAATGATAAATGGCCTCTTCTCCTCCTGTAGGATCATCGATTTTGAAAGCCTCAAGAATTGTAAGAGTAACCTTTTTATTCTTCTTCAGTGAGTTTTAGTTTACCCTATTTTGAAGGCCAGGTATGTGTCATTGTATAGAAGAATCTGTCAAAAATTAGGATTACGTTTGATGTCACTTCTGAGCAACACGCTTCATGAAATGTCTGAGAACTGACTTGGCAAGCCTTTCACAATGGGAAAATTCAGGATTAAACCTGTATTGGAGCCTACCGAGGGAAGTAGAGTTACATATATAGTTTTCATCTGCTTGTGAAATAACTCTTTTCCTTTTTCATTCCAAAAGAAGTAATGTATTGACTGCCTTATGGATTTGATTAATAAAATGCATCTTGCTCAAATCCAGTTTTTACAAGAGGTGATGGTAAATCTCTTTAAAGGAGGGTTTTAAGGCTATGACTGAAATGACTTAAGGGGACTAAGACACTGAAATATAAAACCTTACCTGAGATTTTTCCTAGGCTAGATACCAATTTTTTAGATACAATTTTGTTGGTGTAGGTATAAGAATAGCATACACTGCTTGAAAAAGATTATACTAGCTGACCACAGAATTTCTGAGTTACTTACACTGGATAACCATAAATATTTAAGAAGTGCCTAAGAAGAACCTAGAGTTCCAGTTTCAGAATTATATTGAAAAGAATCCAATCATCTAATCTGTTTCAAGGATGGTTCTAGCTTCGGTTGTTGATTACACTGAGTACCAGCATAAATTTACATAACAATGAAACAGACGTGACTATTTTTTTCCAGCTGTGCAGACCTGTAAAAGTATCATGCTGATGAATTTGATTGACATTTAATGAGGAAAATTTCTTCCTGTCATTCCACCATCAACTATGGATGCCACCTGAATTTACAATGACCCAATATTTCCCTTCAAATATTTACACTTGGGGAGCCATTTATGCTCATTAATAGGATTGGACAAGATAACAAATAAAAAGATAAAGATGAAAATTACCTCACATACTTAGACAAATTGATCTAAATAGAAGATAAAGGCTTATTTAAAGTTCTTAATTTGTGAAACTGTTTTCAAAGAGTACATCCATTGCTTCTGTTTGCACATAATAAAATTGAAATACAAGCAAAATGACAATATAGACAATAGAATTCACTTAAACCATTTATTCTCAAAGACAAGAACTTCCTATATATTCATAGATTACAGAACTCGCGTGGACAATTACACTCATGAATTTACCAGTTTCTTTTGAATACTTCCATAGTTCAAAGGAAATAGAATCTTATTTTATATAGTCTTTTCCAAATTGCCTAATCATGAACTCATAAGAATTGAACTGATTAAATGGAAACTAATTAATTCTGAATTATTCAATGTACTTCACATTTACGGGATCAAAATCTGATCCAAATAATGATTCATATGAATCAAAATATTGATTAATAAAATATCTCAGATAAAATTCTGTACTATTCCTTATAGAAGTGTATTACATTAAGAAATACCCTTTAAATATTTTGGAATAAGTCTTAAGTCTCATATTTCTGCAATGTAATAATTTATCTTTCTCATTGAGGTTTAGTTAATAGGTAAGGACAATGATTATGGCATTTTGAGGTATGAAAACATTCTACTTATCCATAAAAGAAAATGAATTTTGCTTCCACATATCTTATTTCAAACCACTTTTAACATGCATTTCTTCATAGATACATACATGTTTAACCTTTATGTCCGAAATTGGTTAAAAAGAGGTTATAATTCAATTGCATTTTATTTTTGTTTATGGAGGCCTACAATGTCTTCCTAGAGCACAAAAGGAAACAGAAGTCAGAGCCCCTCCTTTGCAGTCTGAAACAGACCTGTGGCTGGCTCCATGACGACTGTGCCATGGAGGTGGGGCAGCTGGTGCCCGTGCTTTTGAACCCGCCTGTCCTGATGTTAACAATGTCAGCCTTGAGACTTCAGCTCAGACCTGGCTCCTAACTTTATGCAAAGCATTGGAAACGGTATTTATAAAATCTGGATGCTGCCAGGATGTTGAAATTGAAGCAATCAAAGCCCAGTCTGTGGCACAGAGGGAAGTGATATTTACATATATCTATAACGCACTTCCCGGGTACTTCCCAAACTACTAATTTGATAAGTACACTATTAAGTGCAGCTTTTAGAGTGAAGACAGTGATGGATCCTGATACAGAGAACAGGTAAACATTGGACAATCTTAAAAGGCTATGGCGAAGAATTTAGGTACATTTAATGACAGATTAGCTCTGTGGAAATACAAGATCAAATAAGGAGAACATAGCGATTATATCTTAAAATTGAAACTTCTGCATATTACAATAGGAAAATCAGCAATAAATAGTCGACCATCAGGATGTTTAGACAAATTCTAGACACCTAACATTTATTTAGTTTTGTTGATTCTTAGATGAAATTGTTTATGTAATTGTGCACATATGCACTCCGGAATTAGAGATGCTTACATTTGAATTCAGTTTGTCGTAAACGAGGCTCAACTTCCTTAACAGAAGAAAAGATAATAAATATTCTTGCCTTGAAATGTAATTAGGTTTAAATGTGCTAGTGTATGAAAGCAGCGAGTGGCACTTTCTTTCCTTTCAAATAAGAGTCATTCACTAATCCGAATAGAGCTGGTTAACATCTTACCATTTTCCTAAAATATTTAAACATGTTACTCATTGGTAGTGAAAATTTTAAGTCTTGACTCCGTTTATGAAATAGAATAAACATGTCTATTAGAAAAAAATTTAGAAAAGAGCTGTATGCCAATGCCATTGTATGTGCTATTAATATATTTTATATTTGCAGTCAAGTCTTGCTAGATAGTACCTACTACTCATAGTACAGGAATCACGCAATGAAATATCAGATTGGTTCCTCTACTTTAGGAGGAGCAGCAACAGTAATCAAAACAACCTTTTGAGCTTGTGTATCAAATAGTTTCCAGCCTGTTGGGGTGAATGGTGTACTTAGATTAGGGACCCTTCAGGATCTGCAGGTACTGGGCCAGCTCCTACCCTCTGAGCCTTGTGATTACCTGCACAGTTACAGGGAGCTTCTCACGAAGGTGAGCAATGGAGAGAAGCTGAGAAACCCACAAAGAGGAAGGAGTGTATGGATGACGTGGACCTTACTCTGTGTGTTGCATCCCCTGGCAGAGCAATTAAAGGTAAGGTGAAGGCCAGACTGGAGCGCCACCCAGGTCAAAATCCCCCCACTGCAGCAACCAGCATGTTCGACTGGCAAATCTTCCCTTTATCAAATATTTATATATATTATAAATAATATATTTATAATATATATAAATATATAATATTGTATGTAATCAAATATAAATACTTATCACCTTTCAATAAATAACTATTCAATTGCTAACCTAGTTATATTGTATAAAGTATATCCAAAACTTGTAAATATACCATAAACTTTATAACATATATACATGCATACAATATCTATATTTACTAACAATACACATCCAACTGGTAAAATACCTAATATTTCTCCAAATTGGTAATTATAAAATATTAAATAACTCATAATTATAAATCAATGTATATTTACATAGAATACTACACATAACATAATAAACTATTAATAATTTATCCCTACGGAAAAACTGTACAATATTATCCTCTTATCACAAATATATATATTTACTTAAATAACATATAAAAAGAAGGCTTACCTTCAGGTAAATTGCTGTATTTAGTTAAAACCTAGCAACAATCAGTAACACCCAGAAACTGGGAATTCCTTGACTGGAAGGTGAAGCTGAAGGACAGCAGAGCCATTCCAGCCATGGGTGGGGACTTTTGAGCATTTGAGAGCAACCTTTGAGCTCTGTTCTTCAGGAGCATAAAGGAGGAGCCAGAATGGGAGAGAAGAGAACTTTGAATGTTTTTACAGACAGTTCCCCTCAAGACCCACACACTTTGTAGCAGAGGCAACTGGTTCCGGATTATATGTGTTGCAAATTTTAAAACCTTAGTACAGATGTGTTTCAGATTTCATACACTGCATATTTATGTTCTCAATTTTGGTCATTAGACTTGAGTTTGATAGTCGTTACTAAGTCCTAATAGTCAAACAAAAGAAAAGGAATGGATATATTCTTTAATTATAAGATTGTTTTCCTGAATAGAAAATGAAAATCCCCTGGAGTTTCTGGAATGTCTTTTAAAAATAATTTATTATGGCAATGAACTAGACTCTCATTGCTTGCAAAGAGCCTAGCGATGTTTGTGTACCTTTGTACCTTCTTTTTTTTTTTTTTTCCAACCTTTTCTGGGCCTCTAGAGCCCTCTTTAGGGTCTGAATACACAAACATATTTTGCACATGTGGGTGTTAGAAAAATGCTATTTGATGATAATGATGATGATTTCCTGAAAGTAAGGGTTGCTCATCAGAGGAATGTGTGACTGTTGGAGGCTTTTGATTAGTTTCTCTTGATCTCTTTTAAAATAGGATGTTTTGCTCATCTGTATGGAATGGTAAGAGGGAAGGGTAGTCTTGTCTAAAGGCAGAAAAAGGATGGTCTGACTTCAAAACCCCTTCTAATTTTATGATTCTAAGAAGTAGGATCACTTATTCTGAAGAAAAGGCTCAAAGGTTTAGTGTGTAGAAGATGGTGACCAGCTGCTCTTTCCTCACTGATTACAGAAAAGGAAATGTGTTTAAATATGAGCGTTAGCGATTGAGGCTTTGAGGGAAGAATTTCCCGACACCAAGGCTATGTCAAAATCAAGGACAAAAGGAGTCAGAAAATGAATCAGTACATGTCCCCAAGTAGCAGTCTCCTCAAGGTCGAAGAGAACCCTATAATGAGCAGAGGAGAATGCACCTTTATTTTGTTTCTCTTTCTGTCTCTCTCAACATTAGTCTAGTCTTAACTTAGGAAAAATTATAGTGCTGTGAATTGTTCATACGAATTCCTGAAGAGCATGGTGATTTTTCTGGGCCTTCGAATGCCTGGGTTAATGCTCATTAATTTGCGTTTGCTAAGAGCTACTCAAGAGTTTATGGGGTGCCCCTCGGAGCCACTAGAAGAGGATTTTAATGTGCTGTTACATTTCTATGACTCTGTCGCTTAAGAATGACCATGTGTTATGAGTTGTACTAATTTTATTAATTACAGATGTATACACGTAGACATTAAAATATTATATTAAAGTCACTGCTCTCCCAATCTTCCACATTAGGTAAAATTATATGAATTCAAAATTTTTACAGTGGTTTTGCTTGAGGTTTTTGGAAATGTTGTTTCAGAAATGCTTAAAAGAAGAAGTCAAGGACCTTATCCAGAAATGGTCCTAATATATTGGTAGAAAGTGCTTTACAAGCATTCTCTGTATTCTTTATCTGCTTAAACCTCTGGAATAAAGAGAGTGGTTGGTTAAAACCTATTTATAATCAGCTATTATGAGGCATGAAACAACATGACAATACCAAATAATAAAAATATCTATAAACTCTATTTAAAACTGATTATTTACACCATTATTTTCCTTCATTCTTAACAACTTAAAATATCTATTACAAAATATCATTATCAACAGAACTATGTAATCTAACACTTTTACATTATGGACAAACTAATGAGTTTCTATAATTAAAAAATCTCTCCATATAAGTTTATTGTGACAATTATTAAATCCTAAAAAAAGTCAAATACTCAGCATATAAGATCACCGCTAGGATCTACATCAAAATTCTTCCAGTTATTATGTAATAATATCACACACATACACACACACAATATTGCTTGAGATACTCTATTTTTGATCACTGGAAAACAAAAACCTATATTTAATTTGAATTGACATAGATTTCAGGATATTTACATATGGCTAATTATATTGGTTTGGAACCACCCAGCTGCAAATAATAAAAAAGAGTTTAACAGTGAGAAAAATGTATTCTGTCTCACCACCAGGAGTTCCTAGGTAAGGTGGTTCAAGGGTTGCCTGTTCTCACCAGGTCACCCTAGACAGGACTCTCCCCATGCTCAGTGGGCATGAGAACTTCCAGTTCTTACGTACACACGACCTTGTCCAGCAGAAGAAAAAGAACTGTTCCTCCCTCTCTTTCTTTTGCCACAAGAAACCTTTTCTGAGAAGCCTCCCAGCACAGCTCTCTTCACTTTTCACTTGACAGAACTAGGTTGTGTTCCGTTGCTAGTCTGCTGGGATTATCCAGACTGGCTTTGGATGACTGAGACTTACCCCAGGGCTGCTGGTGACGTCATCCTCCATAAATGCATGGTTATACCAAGGAGGCTGCCAAGAAGCAAAAAGAACACTGTTGAGTAGGCAACAAATACTGTCTCCAAAATACACATACATCCAAAGTAAACATATTTTCTGTTTTATTTGTTAAGCCATAATGTGATAGAAATGTCATCCTGTATGCATATCCACACAGATATACCAAGAAAAGAAGTGAAAACAGTAATAAAAGCAAACCAAAGACATCAGGCTAATCACAATCATTCACATCAAGAAACAGAAACCAACTCTCCTAATTCCACTTGCTCACTGTACCAGCCAGATGGAAAGTTGCTTTTAAATTACGCCGGATTTTTCAAACCATCAAACCAAAACGTACTTACTATTTTTGCATGCGTTTCATACTGAAGTAATAGAAACAACTTGGAGTTTATTCCTAATATAACCAAATGCTTAATATTTGCATTTATTCAGTGAACTGGAAAGCAACTCTTTAATAATGAAAACATTGATGTCTTTGGATATTTTGTCTAAAGAATATGCTCATAAACTTTAATATTGCATGTATATAATTATGTGTTATTGCTATAAGATGGTAATTTGATCCTGATTAAAGAACATTTCATTCTTAATGCAATATGCTATTTGGTAATTTTTCTACAAGCCAAAGAAAACAGATTATTTAAAATCCATATAAATTTGAAATGTGCTTATATTTTAGATGTGATGTGGTTAGCATTGGTATTAGATGTGATGTGATTAGCATTGGCATTTGCTCTAAGTTTCATGGATGTCAACAATACTTCCATTCTTGAATCAAAATTCAAGGTACAGTGGTTCAAGAAAGAAACACTGATAATTTTACAACAACCTGTTACTTCTATTTGTGATTGGGAAATAAACTCTACTTTCCCTTCCCTAAATTAATGACAATATTACAACAAAAATTATACAAGATTTATGAGAATAGAATAGTCAATATTACTGTCAAATGTAGATGAGATTACTCTAGATACTAAACTGCTATTTATCATTTTTAAAGGCAATATATATATTTTGAATTGAATTACCATTATAACCATTGAATATCAAATAATTTTTCAAATAAAGTTCCAGAATCAAGTAATATGTTTCAAAGGAAAACTTAGGCAGAGTGATAACAAGTGATTTTTGTCTACCCAATATCAATCCCCCCATTCCCAAGAGATGAAATACAATTGGTCTAACAATGCCATGTTCCCACCTTCCATCCCTCTCTCGCATCTAGGCATGGACACATGACCCAGTTTCTGCCAAAAAGGTGTTAAGTATACGACTGCTGAGAGGTTTCTAGGAAAGCTTTTTGCTTTACTGATGATGCAGAATGAATGACACTTTATCCTACCCTCTTCTTGTTTTGAACGTAGGCGTGAAGTCTAAAGCAAAAGCAGTCATTGGCTTTCAGTCCTTGACACCATTGTTGCTAATCCAGTGTCAATAGGATTCCAGGAAATTTAAGAAAAAAAGACTCATCATTTGTTTAAAACTCTATGAGTTAGATTTTCTTTTACATGTAGCTGAAGGCTTTCTTATCTCATAGAGAGCTTTAACAACATGATTATACAAATATAAAAAGTATTATCCATTCATCTTGTTATTTGAAAGAATACTGACAGTTGTATTATCTAACCATCATAGACCAATTGATATTGTTTTTCATATACTTACATGCACACTGCCTCATGAAACAGAAAAATTAATTATTTATAACTTAGATTTAATTGCATCACCAAATTCTTTGGTAAAATAACAATTTGATTTAGGATATCTACTGATAGCATGCTTTCTTTGGGTCTGTCCTTGTTCCTCATTCATGTGTTTGCCTGAAGTCTCTATGAAATACCTACATTAACAAATAATTATCCTGCTAGACTAGAGCACACAGGATTTGAAAATCAATCTTAATATAAATTCCTTGAAAACCAGAGAGTTTGATCCACAAATGTTTTAAAACCAGATAGCTTGATCCACAAACGTTTTAAAACACTTTCTTAAATCCATGGTGTGGGTGGGGAGGTGTGGACGAAATAAGACATAAAGATTCCTAGTTGGATCTTACACTGGTATTCATACATGTCTTAGGATACCTGATAAACTTCTTCCAGCAGTTTATTTTTATTTTTTATTCATTTTCATTTTTTGAGATGGGGTTTTGCTCTGTTGCCCAGGCTGAAGTGCAGTAGAGAAACCTTGGCTGACCACAACCTCCACCTCCCAGGTTCAAGTGATTCTCGAGCCTCAGCCTTCTGAATAGCTGGGACTACAGGCGTGCACCACCACACCTGGCTCATTTTTATACTTTTAGTAGAGACAAGTTTTACCGTGTTGGCCAGGCTGGTCTCGAAGTCCTGACCTCAAGTGATCCGCCTGCTTCACCTCCCAAAATGCTGGGATTACAGGTGTGAGCCACTGCGCCTGGCCTTCCAGCAGTTTATTTATATGGATGATACCCCTAGAAGGCAAAACACTAGTGTGATGAGAAGGTACCAAGCACAATAAGATTAAAACTACACAGCCTCAGTGGCAAAGGCAAAGTAAGGCTTAAGACAACATAACATCTTCCATTACAATTTTTTTCTGGCCCTTTCCACACTAGATTCATATACCACCCCTATAAGCTGCAAATGGACCATGTTATAAACAATAGCTAGCAGTTTCCACTTCTGGTTAGGAATTAGAAAGCCGTGAGAGACCTACAAATGAGAACAAGATGGATAACTTGAAAACAACAATAACAAAATACAGTTTATAAGAGTCAATGAAGAGCTGGAGATGCAAACAAGCCTAACTGAACGAAAATCTAGAAAGTCATGATCTCTTCCTATGAGAGAGGAATGAAGTGCTTCCCTGATGCTGGGTGGAGTGATGGAAGAGGAGGAAGGATTTGCCAGCGAAGGGATGTGAGAAACAAATCCAATTTTGAACACATTTTTAAAAGCCTATGAAGTGTGATGATTCAGGTCCCTGAGGAAGCTGCGTCAGAGGCAGCTGTGCATCCACTCACCTCTCTGTCCCAGGGGGCCTTTACTTTAGCACATGGACATAATGTACCCAAGTTTGGGGGCACAGTAGGGGATCTGAAAAATATCTCCATGGAGGCTTATGGAGCTGACTTAAGGCTGGGAGCAGCTCAGGAGAGCCATGAGAAAACTCTCTAAGCCAAAAAGCTGTTGCCGAAAGCTGGGTAGAGCAGGACAGCAGTGAGAAACATCTCCAAGGCTCCTGGGGGCTTCACTGAGTTCACTCAACTCCCGAAGGCTCAGAGCTGAGCAACAAAGCATAGAAATCTGAGTTGTGAAAAAGCTGGGTGAGCAACCAGACCTCAAAGCTAATTCACTGGAAGCCCAGACTCAGGGAGTCAGCAGCTGGGTTATAAAGCCCAAAGAGAAATCCGCGGCTTTCCCTTGCTTAGATCTCATGCCCTGTTAAATGGAAGGGATCATAAAAAATTACAAGACATGAAGAAGTTATATATATATATATATACATTATAAGATGTATAAAGATAACTATGGCATATGGACAAGAGAAGAAAGAGAAATAAAGGCAGTTCCAAACATGGATGTTGAGATTATCCGAGAGGAGTTTTATGTTAAATATAATAGATAAGTCACATAATCTAACATGATTTTAGACAATTTTCTGAAAAAAATGAAGAACTTTAGCAGAGAGATAAACACAACTAAAAGCCAAATGTCAAGAATAGAAAATAAAATAAAAAATTGTGATGCAGAATTAATTGGACAGATCTATCAGTAAACTGGCATACCAAAGGAAAGAATCAGTAAACAAGAAGATAGATCAATAGAAATCACCCACATTGAAATATAAGAAAAAAAAAAAGGAGAAAGGGAGAGAGAGAGGAAGAGAAAGAAGGAGAAAAATAAGGAAGAGGAGAAGGAAAGGAGAGCCATGCCTGTAATCCCAGCACTTTGGGAGGTCAAGGCAGGTGTATCATCTGAGGTCAGGAGTTTGAGACCAGCCTGACCAACGTGGTGAAACCCTGTCTCTATTAAAATACAAAATCAGCTGGGTGTGGTGGCAGGCACCTGTAATCCCAGCTACTTGGGGGGCTGAGCCAGGAGAATCACTTGAACCTGGAAGGCAGAGGTTTCAGTGAGCCGAGATCACGCCACTGCACTCCAGCCTGGGTGACAGAGCGAGACTCTTCTCAAAAATAAAACAAAATAAAAAAGAAAAGGAGAGCCATCTGAGATGTGTGGAAAATATTATTCCATCAAACATATTTACGTTAAGGGTCTTGTAAAAGGAGGACAGATAACAAAGTAGAAGACATTTTTGAAGAGAGCATGGGTGACAATTTTCTAAAATAAATGAAATATATCAACTCACATATATAAGAAACACTAAATAAATTCAAATATAACAAGAACCAGGCAAATGATCATCAAATTGATGATGAAAACCAAACATGATTAGAAAATCTTGAAAGAGGCTGGAGGAGATAAAAAACACGCATGTGCTCATAAGAGGAATGAAACTAGAAGACTATGAAATGTCTTTAAATTGTTGAAAGAAGTCCGGGCACAGTGGCTCACGCCTGTAATCCCAGCATTTTGGGAGGCCGAGGCAGGCAGATCACGAGGTCAGGAGATCGAGACCATCCTGGCTAACACTGACCATCCTGGCTAACACTGTGAAACCCTGGCTCTACTAAACATACAAAAAAAAAAAAAAAATTAGTCAGTCGTGGTGGCGGGCACCTGTACTCCCAGCTACCCGGGAGGCTGAGGCAGGAGAATGGAGTGAACCCGGGAGACAGGGTTTGCAGTGAGCCGAGATCGTGCCACTGCACTCCAGGCTGGGTGACAGAGCGAGACTCTGTCTCAAAAAAAAAAAAAAAAAAAAAAAAAAAATGTTGAAAGATAGTGAAAGGTAAAAGACTGTAAACATGATAGTAAATATCCTGAGACAATGCCTTAAAAGCATTTCTGTATATTTTTATATGTTCACCAGAAAAGTCTGAGAGAATCGTCTAGAGCAGATCTGTTCTATAAAAATGCTAAGGTAAATTCTTCAGGCTTTAGAGGAAAATACCAGTTTGGAAGGAAGAAAAGCCCCAGAAAGGGTGAATATTTTAAAACTACAAAACTTCTATTTAAATATGTGGATAAATACAATTACAAACCTTCAAACTACATAAATTTAACAATTTAAAGAACTGAAGGAGAATTACAGAAAAGACTCCAGTCACAGTCAGACATTAAACATGCTTTTTCAGCAATTAATATAACTAATAGATAAAAATTAATAAGGATCTGGAAGACTTGAACACCATCAATGTTAGTCTAATTGACACATATAGAACATTATATTGAACAATTGAAGAATACACTTTATCTGTTCTATGCATATAAAACATTCACTCAGGTAGATCACCATCTCAACCATAAAATAAGTTGTGACAAATTTAAAAGGATTGAAATAAAACATGATTTTTTCTCTGAATATAATGGTATTCTATTGGAAATCACAAACATATTAAACATAGTATAATATGCCTGTAAAAATTCCCAAATATTTGGGAAGCAGCATAATTTTAAATAATCTGTATGTAAAAGTGGAACTGACAAGGGAAATTAGGAAAATTTCAAATTGAACAATAATAAAATAAACCCTGTAAAATTTTGAAAGATAAAATTTGAAGAATGCAGCTAAATCACTTGTAAGAGGAAACTTTTACCTTTAAATACATATATTAGAAAATAAGCAAAGTCTCAAATCAGTTATCATCTATGCTTTTATCTTAGAGAGAGAAAAAAGCACAAATTAAACCCAAAATAAGTAAAGAAAATATTCATAAGAACTTATAAACTCAAAAGAGACCAACAAAAAGACAATGTTTTAAACCAATTTAATACATGAAGAGACAGTAATGGGCATCTACTGCAATGTGTTATTTTCTGGGAGTGCTGCTTGTTCAACACTTGTCATTTTTCCTTGGAGTAGGCACAACTCCCACCTCCTAGGCACGTGCAGCTTCTTGTACTCCACTCACAACTTCCTGTGATAAGAGTGATCTTCCTCTGCTTAAAGAAAAAATAATGCTTAACTCAGTTTCATTTGGGTTTCTCTCTTTTTTGGAGCCATCCTCACCGTTGGACATTCATGTTATTTGCTGCTGGATGCTGAAAATGTCTAAAGACGAGCACTTCACAGTTGTTAGGGAAAAAGCCTGCCAATTTAGTAGTATGTTTAATTCAGGAGAAAAAATTGGGAAGCCCAAATGTATGATCACAGTAGTGAGCTGCATTCTTCAACATCTGTAGTAAAACCGGCATATATTGATCTGCATCACTGTGTTTTCTCCATAGTTTCCAAATTCTAAAGGAAGGTTCTGGCTGCAACCCCGACAGTAGCCAGACCAGGCAGTTCCCTGCCCTTTGTGTCAGGAACCCTTCTGCCCTTCTTTCATGCCCCTGCATTTTGACATCAGTGATGTTCTCTTGCATGAAGCATTTGACTTCTCTACATTCTCTATTTGAACCAGATAGAAAGGGCACTCATTACATAAAGTGCAGAGGATGATCAAAGGAATCCAAGGGAAATAGAAATTTACCCTCAGGTGATGCTAAGCACTTTACTAAAACTCTCACCAGCTCCAATTGATGACAAATAGCAAAACATGCGCAGCAAAAAGAGTTAAATATAATTCATTATGTCATTGTTGGAACAGTTCACTAATGTGAGAGTTTGGGACTAAGATGACGCAGACTCCGTGCCTGGGTCCATATCTTCAGTGTATTCTACTGTTTCTGAGGCTGACATTACTTCTAAAGTCATCTGCAGTTTACCTACAAGTGGTGGAATTGAGACTGACCTGGGCTGAAAAACCTGTGAGAATGTATGTGATGACTCAGAGTGCAAAATGCTCTTTGCCAAGAAAATCATCCCCACATGACTGAAATTTACCCTCTGAAGGCTACAGAATACTCTGGTGACTTCTGAAGTGCCAGTCAATGTTCTGGAATTCCAAACAGTGAATGCAGATCAAACAGGGCAGCATTCGAATCCCATTATCAAGAGAAAAATCTCAATAACCATCATTTCAGATTATATATTAATGATTCCAGTACAAATTGAGGTGCGTCAAGAAACAACACATCTTAAAGTATGATCAAAACACGTGCTTACTGCACCCAAATGTGGCTGGTATCACATAAATAAAAAAACTCAAAATATTTTTGTATAAGAGGATACACTAAGGAAGTGAGGTTTTATTCATATTCAATTTTGGTTAATTTTCTATGAATTTACTCTTTAATGGAATTGAAAAGGTGAAAATAAGATGCTCTGGACAACTACATACATAATATTTAGGCATTACCAAAGTATTACATGAAATGCTAAGATCAAATTGTAGAGTTCCATGTATGTATTAACCACCTGTTTCTTGTTGAAAAGTTGAAAGCATGGCAGTGTTCAGAACTGCATAGCAAAAATCTGGGTTAAACGGATGAAAACAAGGAAATTCAGAGTTAACATTGTCACGTCATATTTAGAATGCCTCTGATATAAAAATGAAATAAAACCACTAATGTTTGATGTCCTATTTGTAAATAATACTGAAATGTGAAATCACCCTATAATGTGTATGCCACTATTCTTGTCCAAAATTTGTGTTTTGCACTTCTTAGGTACAATACAGAATATTCTGAACAACAACAACAAAAAAGCAATTTTTACAAGGCATAGTCAGCCAGCCAATTGTAGAGCTGAAATGTTTGAAGTCACTGTATTGTCTAAGGGAGAATGGAGTTGAATCATAAAACACATGGAAATCATTTCCATCAAATGACAGGACAAGAAAGGTGTCCTTGGATAGCTCAGCATGATGAATACAAACTGAGCATCAGGAAATTGATCTCTAATGCAGGTGTCTTTGATTTAATTTTTTTCCCAAGGTAAGGTCATTGAGGAACTATTGTATAATTCTGTTGGGGAATTAGGATGTTATCAAGTGTTTCTTCTTCACAAATTTCCTGTTAGGATGTACTCCTTGTATAAATAAATAGAACAAAGGTCATGTCATAAATATAGTACAAGTATGATACAACGAAAGAAACCTAATTATTTCCTTAAACACTTGTGAATATTGTTAACACTTGAGGGCACAATTGTCAACAGTAAAAATCTTTCTATTCCACTCTTATTTGCAAGAAAAAACTGAAATATATGATATTACCAGCTGATTAAAAAACTATCCCCTATGAGTTAGAGAGAAAACTGTAATAAATGTGCCCTGACATAGCAATTACCTACTAGTGCCAGATGCAGTGTATATATTATATATTATTTATATTATATATAAATATCTATATGTACATACATACAAACATTTGTTTGTATGTGTGTTTCTATATGTACACATGTAATATAATACATCTTTTCCTGCTCTCCAAGATGGACTCTAAGTGTTGAATGAAAGAATATGTTTTCTACTAGTGTTAAGTTTTAGAAGAGATGAAAGATTTCTGCTACTTAGAATTTTACCTCCAGGGTTGTTATGGACTAAATATTTGTGTGCCCCAAAATTTATATTTGGAAATTCTAATCCTCACTGTGTTGGTATTAGGAGGTAGAGACTTTGGGTGACTCGCTCTTTAGGGCAGAGCTCTCTCGAACGGGATTGGAGCCCTTGTCCCTCCAGGAAGTCTCTGTTTTCTGCCACTTAAGCATACAAGGAGAAGTCAGCAGTGTGCAGCCACAAGGATGGTCCTCATCAGAAGCTGTCACCCTGATCTCAGACTTCCAGCCATCACAACTGGCTGAGAAATAAATGTCTGTTGTTAAAGGCCCAGTCTACGGTATTCTGTTGCAGTAGACAGAACTGACTAAGACAAAGTTTATGTTTTTGCTCTTAGTAAAAACCCTTCTGTCTTAAATATGTTTTATCATGATAAATACCTCTTTGTGTCCTAAATATTAATATTTATACCACATTTTTTCAGCTTCAGGACATTACCAGTGTTCACCAATATTTCTGGATCTCCTGTGTTTGCTGGACAAATGGGTAAATTATTCTTCCTTGTCTTCCTGAGGATAGGCTCAGGCATGATTCTGTGATGTGCTTTGGCCAATAAAATGTCAGTAGAAGTGATGTGCACCATTTCCAAGAGGAAGCATTTCAGAGGTAATGGATAAGTCTTAGAAATGTATGATTGGCATACATTTGGAAAGGAAATGGCAATAATAAAATTACAAACATCCACATTTTAGTATCAAAACACTTCCATCTACATAGAAGCCTGAATACATTTATCTTCTTTCTTAGAGAGTAGTTATTGATGTATGAATGCAGGATGAAATAATGAATGTGTGAATGGATGGCTACACAGATGTTTGGATGGATGAATGGATGGACAGGTAGATAAATGAATAAATTGGTGGATAGATGGATGGTTAGAGTGCTGACTATTTCATTATGTAAAATAAAATTGAATATCTAAAATGCCCCAGCTTACAAAGGATATTTTCCTTCCCTATGAACTCTAAAACTATACTTATTTTCATTACCACATATTTAATATTTACCATATATTAAATCAAAGACATTGTTTTTAAACAGTACTGGTCATTGAGTATGTATTTTCTTCATCTATACTAACAATTTGGAAAGCAAAACTACCTGCCTTATTTCCATGTTATACTCCCCTACGAGAAGCTGCATTGCATCATAGAAAATGATTTTGAAGCCATCAGTAGATTCAGACTGTATCAGCACACTTCATTTTTGTGACTATAAGTAAATCATTTAATTTAAGACTCAATTTCTTTATCTGAAAAAAGAGATAGTATTTGACTTAAATATTTGTTAAAATGTCATACATATAAAGCACCTAGTACATATTAGGAGATCATCAAATATTAGGATTTTTTTTATATATCTCACTCATAAGCTTCATGCAAATTGATGGCTTTAAAAAGAGTTAGGTTAATAAATTAATAAATATGAAATGAAGTTACCTAATCCATCATCGTTTGTGAGTTATGATGTTATTTGAGACAAAATGTTTTAAGTTGAACAGATGGTTGTCTGTTCAATCGAGTCTGTGAGCTATAAATTTTATTTTTCTCACTAGAGATTTCCCTGAACATTTTGTGATTCTAAGTTATTTTCAAGATTTAGACAAAAAATAATTTTATAGA
The DNA here is from genome assembly GCF_001698545.2 of Rhinopithecus bieti. NCBI lineage: Eukaryota > Metazoa > Chordata > Mammalia > Primates > Cercopithecidae > Rhinopithecus > Rhinopithecus bieti. The sequence continues at coordinate 1,089,282 of NW_016825370.1, read as the reverse complement.
AGAATTGCAATTTTTGGCATAGACTCTAATGTCTTTTTTATAGCAAAATAAAATCTACATTTTAGGCAAAGGATTCAGAGTGATTAAACCTAAGAGCATTGTAACACAATCCAATCATAATTTGGTAATTTGGTGGAAATAGTATAATCTTTCTTATTGAACCAATGAAAACACGTGCAGAAGATACTCAATCTTGCATTTAGAACTTCAAATGACTTAAAATACCCTCCTGAGAAGTATACTTTAAGATAATGTTAGTTAGGGGGATAATGTCAAATTGGTGGCCAACTTTTTATTCATCTGGTCGACAATTCTCCACTTTGTTTATTTAAAGTGGAATAAAAACAGATTGCAATATTATAAAGAATAGCTTGCACTAGACCAGTGATTTGAGAGGACAGGCTGGAAAAAATTCAAGAGGAATTCTGGAGTTAGAATTCATGAAGCAGTGTGATGAATGACATATGAGGGAGCAGGAATGGTTGGCGATTGCTGAAATTTCTAGCTAGAGTTATTGGGTAAAATAGTTTCTGCCTTCCCATATTGCTATTGGATTCCTATTGGATTACTTGGCCTCATCAGTTTTCCCTTGAACTTTCCCTATCTTTATTGCCTAATCTTACATATAGTGTAAAAGGCCAGCAGGAGTTGAAGTGTAGAAACTGGATCCACTGATAGTCCATCTAAGAAAGCATTCTTTATACAGTGCATTTTTTTCTAAAATATTTTTAAAGTGATAATTACTGGATAGGAAAGGGTAATACTTAAGGCTAGATTTATCTTGATTTGAAACTTAGGGATGGAAAGTAACTGGGAACCATCTTCTGTCAAAAAAAACCCCATAAATATAAAGATTATTAAATCACTCTCCAGCTCCCTCCTCTCCAGGATAAAACACAGCAATTTATTCAACCACTCTTCAGAGTCTCAATTATTCGACCCATGAACCATTTCCATTCTTTTAAACTCGTTCTTATAAATACTAACTAAACTGACTCAAACTTTTCTCACACCCGAACTTTACTTCCCTATAGGTGAACAAAAGGCAACTGCTTTAAACACTGAGTTTCAGCATTAAGCCACCAGACTCCTGAGGTTCTGGAGCTGACTCACATCAGCTGGCAACAGACAGCTCTGGTCAGAATTCAGTTCCATCTTGTGAGTAAATCAGCCATGGTTGGAATATTTGTATCAGGGAGATTGGCAAATGCTGCAAATAAGGCCTTCCCTGACCAATCTTGAAAACCTACTGTAAAACATTTATCAGCAAACACCTGCACAAGCCACAAAACTACAAGACCTCTGTGGCCATTCCTTCTATTTCAGTTACCTAATGACAGATATCTACAATTAATTGATCTCAGACTTTATTAGACTTTGTCTTGGGATTGTATGTGATAAAGTTTGGATGTGTGTCCTCTTTGAATCTCACATTGACATGTAATCCCCAGTGTTGGAGGTGGGACCTGGTGGGAGGTGATTAGACCATGGGGATGGATTTCTCATGAGTGGTTTAACATCATCCCCTTGGTGCTGTGCTTGCAATAGTGAGTGAGTTCTTACAGGATCTGATTGTTGAAAAGTGTGGCACTTCTCCCTACTCTTGCTCCAGCTCCTGCCCTGTGAGACACCTGCTGACCCTTTGCTTTCTTCTTTTTGAGGACTCCCCAGAAGCAGATGTCGGTGCTATGCTACCTGTACAGCCTGAAGAACTATGAGCCAATTAAACCTCTCTTTTTACAAATTACCCAGTCTCATATACTGCTTTGTAGCAACACAAGAACAACCTAACACACTACAGAAAATCTTTCCAAACTCAAGGCTCCACATTGCCACTGATGGGTGATTAGAATTGGCGCCTGATTGAAAACCTATTTCAAATTTTAGCACATCTATGATATTTATGAGAAACAATAACTTGAGATCATGATCATGTAGACAGTGAGTAGAACATATTCCTTACTCCTGATTCAAAGGAAACTTCACTGTTGCTCTCTTCCCAATATCCAAAGTGTTTTCGTTTAATAAAGAACCACAGTTTTCAACAGTACTTCCAGCTTATGCAATCAACTTGTTTGCCAATTAATTTTTCAACCATCTGACCCTTCCTTTAACAACAGCTCCATGTTAAAACCCAGTGCAATGGAAATTACTAAGGCTATGAATTTGGTTATTTAATGTTACACAATTCCTTTAATTTGTGTAAACGTAGTCTCTGTCAAGAGAAATCTTGGATCACATGTCCTCTTGTCAACTCAAGAGCGCCATGCCTGGGAGCATGCACTTCTCTCTTCTGATTCCCTGCTCTGATTTCTGTCATTAGTATCTTCACTCCTCTCATACCTTGAATTAGTTACTGGATAAATAGGTATGTTGGACACACAAATAAAAGAATGTTACTGCAAGAAATACTATTGCAAAACTAAAGTGAATGCAGATAGGAAAACTGAGCTGTAAGAAACCATGTACTTCATTTTGTATTTCGTCTTGATTAATGCTTTATCTGAGTATAAAATTTTAAATTCATAGAGCTCTTTCATTGTTATTTTGTTTTTTGTTTTTGCCAAAGCATTTTGAAACTATTCTCCAATGTTTGTTTTCAAGAGTTAGGTTTCTATAGAGGCCTAATTGTTATTTTTTGTGGATAATACTTTTCTCATGTTTAGTTGTTAAGAACATGGACTTCCAATTTTAAAATGTATTTTTTATCGTTTAAAATTCTTATATTATTTTGACTATGTATTTATCATGTACAATATGTTGTTTTGAAATACTTATACATTGTAGAATGGCTACATCAGGCTACTTAATATATGCGCTATTTAATATACTTTATCATTTTTATAGTAAGAACATTTAAAATCTACTCAACAACTTTCAAGAATATAATAAATGTTATTAACTGTAGTCACTGTACAATACATCTCTTGAATTTATTCCTCCAATCAAACCCAAAGGGAATATGGATTTTGATGTGCTACAATTTCATTACTTTGTGCCTCTGGTGTGGATTTATTTTCATTTATTTTTCTCAGTACTAGACATGCACATCCAATCTGAAGGCTCATGTTTTCCTTCAATTGTCGAAAATTCCTTACTTTTTTCAGTATTGTTTCTCCTTTATTCTTTTTATTCTGAACCTCATGGTTATATGTCAGAGTTTCTTAATCTACCCTTCATATCTCTGAATTGTTCTTTTATGTGTGGTGTGTGTGTGCGCGCACATAGATGCAATTCCTTTGCCTATGCCTTAGCATTTTCTCTAAGCTGCATCCTGGGTGAATTCTTTCCTGTTCTTTCCTGTATATCTGGAAACTCTCCTCTCTATTAAATATTTTTATAACCATGACTCCACTTTTTCCTGAATCCACAAATTTATTTCTATATGCATTTATTGGACAATGTTTGTTGTTCCCTTTGTGGATGCTGTGGTAGAGAAATCAATGCCCCCTTCCTCCAGGATATGGAAATATGTTACTTTACATAACAGAAGTGATTTTCTGTGTGTGACTGAATTAAAGATTCTAAGATGAAGGGATTATCTTGGATTATCCAGGTGAGTCCAATAGAATCCCAAGGGTCCTTGCATGAGAGAAGTAGAAACGTGAGAGACAGAGCCAACTTGATGGAATAAGCGCAGGTTGCAGTGATGCACTTTGAAGATGGAGAGGCAGCCAAGAGCCAAGGACTACAGCAGCCTCCAGAGCTGAAAAACCAAAGAAAACAATTTTTCCCTAGAGCCTCAGGAAGAAAAGCAGCCCTGCCAACACCTGGATTTGAGCCCAGTGAGCCCCATGTTGGATGTCTAAGCTGCTGTAAAGTAATGAATGCATGTTGTGTTAAGCTACTAAGTTTGTGGCAATTTGCTGTAGTAGCAATATGAAACTCACATGAATGCTGTGCCTTTTTTGGAGGATACTTAACCTATGTAGGGTCTTTTCATATTGTTCTATTTGTTTTAGTATTTTTATTTTAACTAGAGGACATCCATCTTCTCTCTTTCTTCCTTTCTCTTACTCTTGCTTATCTCATTAGCGACACAGGTCTTCTAGTTTGCTTTTGCCACCTTCCTGCCTGCCCTGTGGCCTCCCATCCTGAGCCACGTCTAAGCATAGTGCCAACCTTTTCCCTGTGATTTCAGGATATGTCAAATCCAACAGGCAACTTGGCCCAATGTTGGCTGTATGACTGCTTGCTTTTTTTAGTTTCTGTAAGTAAACCTCACTAAGCCTTAGTCCCAGAAAATGATCAATAACACCTTTTTTTCCCAGCATCATTTTTCAAGGTGGGAGCCCAGACATTGTTTATGGTAAGCAGTAAGTTTTGCTGGCCAGTCACCTTGTGAGTGGTACTTACAGTCCTCAGTGCCCCAGGGTGCCCAAGCATGCCACTGTGAACACCTGCTTCCAGATCCAGGGCTTAGGATGCCTCGGGCTTCAGCCCTTTTTATCATTGCCTTTTCTTCTTGATTTCTGGCACATAAACATGCTTATTTTGGTTTTTATCATTTATTTTGTCTCTTTATATTCTGTATCTTACTTTTTCCCTGCAACTGAGACGGGATTTCAAAACATAAACTTAAAAAATAATAATCAAAAATAACACCTTTACACTCATTGGTTGACAATAGTTCCATTTTTAAAATAACTCTTGGTAAGAGGCAAAAGAAAATAAGACCTACATGGCAGCCATGCCAAACAGTTTTATTTTCCTATGCCAGTACAGACTCATGTCGAATTGCTTCCTGGAGCACTGTGTGGAGAAAGACTCCAAGGTTACATCTGTTCTCGCTGGAGAAGTGTTCCAGCCTTGGTTAATGATCCCTTTTGTGGGTGCTGAGGGAGGACGTGTCCCTCTCTCCCACAAAGTATTTGCCATGATGCAGACCGCACCCTGTTGCAGCAGTTAGGTTTACTTAGTGTCATGCAACACAATCAACCCAGTTACATTAATTTCTAGGTGACCATTTATTGTAAAGACATTAGGAATTCACAGGAACTACAGGAACTGGAGAAACATTCTTTGGATGACTCAGGGTAGGTCATGTTCCCTGCACTCCCTTAAGTAGTGTACTGAAGAGTCACATTGACACACAGCAGGCAAAATCTTATAAAAGTGGCATTGGTAAGGGTGGTTGCATTGTCTCCTACAAGGCAGCAAGCTTCAAGCACACGCATGAATGCAGTGAAGAGAATAGCATTACAAATATAAAGCACATCAAACTCACAAGAAGTCCGAGATCAATATTTTCACACCTTTTTCAGTGTTCCAAGTGGATCCTAAAGAGGATGATCTTAATATTTTAAATTTCCTTTTAGTCTTGTCAGACTAATATTGACAACAAGGTGTGGGAATTTGGCACACCCCAAACTGCAAGTAGATCTATAAATACAAAACATCGTTTGTGGTCTGGCAGTTTCACTATACTTTACACATTTGAGAAATACATTTCTATACGTTTTGAGAGATGTGTCTATATCTAAATATAGATATATCTATATATCTATAGCTATATACGTAGTTTAAGTTGAAGTACATATCCAAAAAGAGATTAAAATAGTTTCAGTGATATTAAAATTACAGGCTGTTTATTCTTATTTCGTAAACAGAACTCTTTTATCTGTAAAGAAATCATGTGGACATTGGTTTCAAAGATACTATTTCAAAGAAGAAAAAATAAATAAAACCATCCCCTAACTGAAATAAACATTGATTAAAAAACTTAACTGAGGTTGAACATGTACTTAATAAAGTTTAATTAGTGTAACACTATTTCACTATTTGAAATGACTTAAAGACAATTTAAAAATATAGCAAAATGCCAATATTCTTTTAATAATTCATAGCATGACCATGGAAAAATTATAATTATAGTTGTCAGTAAAGACTTGTAGAAGGGCAGTCAATTCATTTATTGTCAAACTCTGTATCTTTGCAATGAACCTTAAAAATGAAAAGTACTTGCTTATACCTTAGACTTGACTAGTACTTACATGACGGCATGTGACAAGCCCGTGTGCAAACGTTGCGATTGGTTAAGAAATGCAACTTCTACTACTTTTTTCTCCTATATATTCTCTTTTAATATTCACTGATTTATATGATGTACTGATTTAATATACCTAATTCAAACTAGTACGCTTTCCTTTTAGTGCATTTGGTTTCATATCGCAAATCAAATCTCAAGTTTGTCATCTGCTCTTACACAATATAATCGCTAGTCACAAAGCAAACAACCTTGTTCCTCTCTTTCACACACACCCACAGAATGTCTTTCTTGCTCTTGCTCCTCGAGGCCACAAACACTGAAAGATCCTAATTAAAATACAAGGTTTGACTCTGTTCTCTTCAAGGATTACCGAAGCTAAGAATGTGAAAGGCATAGAGATTAAAAAAAAAAAAAAACTCAGGCCCTAACAAAGACTTTCTTTGAGTTTCACAGTTAGCTTTTCTTTTCTGCGGCATCATGCACTTTGGAATGAAAAAGTTATGGTGAAAAAACTGAGAATGTGGACATCATTCGAGCTAGTTTAATGCATACATTCTCATATTAGTTCAATGCATGTATGTCAATGTGAACAGAATTTCAGACAAAACATCTAAGCAATGATGCATGCAGAAAAGAGCTTTGTCATCTAACGAATTCATAGAAATAAGCACACATAAGATACATATGTCTTCCCATATCTCTGCACATTTTTTTTAATATTTGTGAATATATATTGCATTTTATTTTATAATTTCAACATTCATTATAGATATGGGGATACATGTGCAGGCTTATTACGTTGGATTCTGTCTTTTAAGACTATCAGCCAAGAAAATAGATGTATTTTCAAGAGCTAAATGTCAAGAGTTACAGATCCACGTCAAGCTCAACATAATAATAACTTCTACATGATATTGAAACATCAAAGGGTTTCTTTTTAAAAAATATTTTTCCTTCCTTCCTTCCTTCCTTCCTTCCTCCCTCCCTTCCTTCCTTCCTTCCTTCCTTTTTTATTTTAGTGAAAATGTATGCATATCAAAAGAAAAACATGCAGCTCTGTGTGGTCACCACTTTGTAGTGATTTTACTATAAATAGACTCAGCTGATATAGATATAGAGTCATGTTCTGGTCTTAGTGTCTGCTTATTCCTTTATGTCCTTTATACTAATACATATTTAACCTCATTCACCCATAAAAGATTAACACTAACACATAAAAGAATTAGTTTGATGTTAGTTTATATTATCTACATTTCCCTGATTTTCAGTTTTAGTAACTCTCTAAATTGATACCGCTTGCTTCCATTTTATTTTAAAACTCTCTTTCCACCAAGAAAACATGATTTAATTGAGGGAAAAAAGCCAAAGAATAACAATCAGGCTTTCTAAAGTTATAGCTGTACATGGAAAATAATTGAAAATAAAATGGAAAGAACACATTTGTGAACAGAATACATGATAATGATCTCAAGAAATATCTCTGAGTATCTTTCAAAAATTTTATTACAATATTTCTTCATAGAAATTTAGCCTTAGACTTTCATCCCTACTTAGCCATTCATCAGGACCTTCTCTTCTCATCATAAGGACTAGAGAGGTATTTTACGTCATTGAACATTTGATACCTTTGGATTACTTGAGGAATCTTTTAATGTTTGACTTCATATTAATTACCCAAATTCCTTTTCACTTTATATAACCTTAAACCCAAAGGCTAAGTTTCTATTAAAGAAATGTTTCAAGCTATGCTCATTTATTTTTACTGTCATAATTGCATGGACACAATCTCTTCTATCAGAATAAAAAATGCTAAGCTTCACTTTCTGCTCAGTTATGGCTTTGGGGAGATGACATTTGTTAGTGCTAAGGGGGAAATTAGGATTCAGAGGATAAATGACCAGTCCAAGGAGATCCAGCTAGTAAAGATAATTTTGCATTAGCTCTCAGATCTCCTTGTTGTCTTTCCCAAGGTCTAACTACAAAAACTTGCTGTCATCAGGGAAAACATGACCTTTAAAATGCATCATGGAAAATTACTTCTAGGGTGATTCTTGTGCAGTTAAATCTATTTTGTGAAAATTATGCAGAAATGGTCAAAGGTTACATCTAAACCAAACACGTATAACAACATAGAAAGTAAGTAAAATATCCACATCATTGACATCATGTTGATAAAGCACGTTTTCTAGATGGCAGTCAGAAATTTGTAATGTTCATGGAGGTACAGCCTACAGTCACACACATATTTTTCTTCTCCTTTTAAGTGACTATAAGCATGTCTTCTCATACTTGTCTAATGCAGCCTGTTTTCTACTATCAAACACAACATAAGTAGCTCATCAAAGCAGGAACAAGCAAATAAAAATTTGAAATTTAATTAGCCAAAATGCCAAAACTTTACATCTATGAATAAAATTTAAAAGTGAGAAAAGTCATTTGAAAGTATCTCATACACAGAAGTGAAGAAGCCAGGTTTGAGGCGTATGGTGAAGAATTCTCCCCGTCTTCCCCCAAAGACAAGGGTTCACCAAATTCTGGTGGCATTAATTAGGACCCTTACTCAGAAAATACTCATGACACTGAGCACCAAAATGGGACATTAGACAACAGCCACACAGGTGCAGCTTTAGGACCACAGGGGACTTCCTCAGTGCATCTAAAAAAGGGAGATAGAGAAGGTGCACCAATCACAGACTATGAAAGGTTACAGTTCATCTAGTGCAGAAAAATACATTTGGGGTAAGAATTTACCATAGTCAGTTTCTACTAGCTAAGGGAATAATAGAACACCAAAGTTGAGGTAACTTCAAGGCTGGTAGCTACAACATTGACTCGAAATCAGATCTCCTTGGGGAATATTGCTTAGAAGCTGAATTCAAATGGAATAGTCATATTTCACCAAGTTCTGGTCATAGTTATTATGTCTCTTTATATAGCTTGGATTGTTCAATCCATAACAAGAGTCCAGTGACCCAGAAACATAGCTGTATTTCCCCTGCTGAAGCACAGTTGGATATGTGTTGCTGCTTGTTCCTTTTCCAAGTTCTTATCAATACCCAAGTCTTCTAAGAGTGAATATTTCCATCACAAACAATTATAGCTATCACAACATCCCCGAGGTACTTCATTTAGGGTGAGATGTTTCATGTTCTTATATAAGAACTACTATAACATCTAAATTTTTTCCAAATGGAAAGCCAATTTAGCATTCAATTCAATCCAGATTGGTTACTCTTCCCCATAAAGCATTTAAAATATCATTTTTCACACAGATTCATATACCCATCCCACTGCACAATTGCCCTATAGCAAGAGCACTATTTAAAGAAACAAAGTTGGCAACAGCATTATAAAGATTTGGTTATAAAGTTTTATTTGAACATTTGCCAATGGAAAAACCAAGATTTCTGAAAATAATAATATTAACGGTAACACAAGGAAGAGATCAATCCCATGGAAGATGCTATGGAATAAGAACAACAGGGGACCCAGAGAAAAGGACTGATAAAATTTGAATGGTATAAGAACAGTCTTTTCTGGCTAAGAAATTTGTCCAGTCCATTTTGAGAGAGGAATTGGAAGTTACTATCAGAAAACTGCTATCTATTATATAGATAGAATATATAAAAATGAACAAAATATTAAAATGGCTGCAACTCATTTGACATATTATGGATTCAATATTTCTACAGTTATTTTTATATGATCTACATGACATCCTTAGGAAAAAATGCTTCTGGATTTTGGATATGAATACTCTGATTTATGAATGTCACCTCACTATAAAATCAAAATTTTGTTGCAAAATTGGACAAAATCAAATTAATGGCACCCCCTAAGAAATTTCCAAAGCATAATTTTTTCTAAATGTCTCTCAAAAAACTATTTCAGATAGTCCTAGTTCATATATGTTATTACAGATGAATTATTAATAGCACCTTCTTTTACTCTCAATTTTTTTCTGGTTTGGAACATAAATTAAACGGCAAGCACACTTAGAGCCAGGTGTTTTCATGGTGCTTTTGTCTTATACTGAGGATAGAGAGGCTAACTCTGGCTTGAAAACTTACAGTAGACAAAGAGTCACCTAGAGAAACTGGTAAAATATAGATTATTGGCCTACAACCCCAGAAATGATGATATAAAAATTGGAGAGGAGAGTATTCTAGAAAGATGATAGAGTAGGTAGCACTAGAAATATGTATCCCTACATAGAAAAAAAAAAATTGCCCTCCAGAATCTGTCTGATGTAACTATTTTGGAATTCTGGAATCTATTGAAATTAAATTAAATTCCGGGGAAAGACTTGTACTTGCAACTCCCAGGATTTGGCTTAGACTGTCAATTGTGGTTAATTGTGGTCAATTTTAGCTGTTAACACAATAGCACCTATTCATTCCCCACCTCTCATCTCTGTGGTAGGCAGCGGTCCACTTGTTCCTGGAGCAGCTACCACACAGTTTGTAGAAACTAGGGTGGGCAACAAACAACCCTGCCCCCCAGATAACAGAGATCCATGCTCTGATCACTGATCAGTGCTTCTGATCCCAGAGGTGCAGACAAAGAAGCAGTGGCTATTGTTATTGCACCTCCTCATTTATTGTCAGTCCCTCTCCCCTGGCTGAGGTGGTTCCCAGGGTGTGTAAAGAGGGTGGTGCCTCGTTTTTTCTCCCTTTCTTTTTCTCTTTTTACTCTTTTGGGCGCCTGACATTGAAGATAAAGACATTCACCAGCAACTGCATGTATGTGTGAAATTAGGAAGTCACCATGTAGACACAGTGGGAAGATACAAGCTCAGAAAAAAATCTGAGGAGAGAACAAGTTTACACCTCATGCTAATACTTGGCACAGAGACAGCTACAACAACAGCAAAAAAAAATCAAGAGCAAAACAGCAAATTCTCAGAAAGAAGGAGAATCTGGTTATCAGAGTTAACATATTACTAGATTCTATTCTCAGTTTTCAAGTGAAAATCATAAGGCCTACAAAATACGAAGTGTAAAATACTGTCAACCAACAATACTAGATTCAGCAAAACTGTTACCCAAAATGAGGAAGAAATTAAGGCATTCCAGGTAATCAGAAGCTGGGGGAGTTTATTACCTCTAGACCTTCCCTACAAGAAACACTCAGGGGAGTTATTTGGGATGAAATAAAAGGACCCTAGAAAATAACTAAAAGCCCTACAAAATTAAATCTCAATTAAACAACAGGTAATTTTAAAAGCTAGTATTATTGTAACATGCTGTATAACTTCACTTTGTTGTCTACATCATTTAAGACACTAAAACGCTAACACTATTATGCTAAAAGCTGGTATTGTAATTTTGGTTTGTAACTCCACATTTTGTTTTCTACATAATTTGAGAGATGAATGCATAAAAAAGTATTAGTTTATGTTTTTGAACATGAAATGTATAAGATAAAATTTTATAGCATGAAAAACTGAAAGACGTGGGGACAAAGCTGTTAAACATATTTCAGTGTATTATTAAAATTAAGTTGGCACAAATTCAAATTAGAATGTTATAACTTCAGCATGTTGAATATAATCACCATGGTAACAAGAAAGAATATAGAAGAAACAAAATAGCAAAAAAAACATTATATTTAACTGAAAAATCAATTAGATGAGCTAAACACAAAAGACAGAAATGTAGAAAATGAGGTATGAGAAAGCTATTAGGCATATAAAAAACAAATAGCAAAATTGCTTGCTTATCAGCAATGACTTTAAGTGTAAATGGATTAAGCTCTCCAATCAGAACACAGAGGTTAGTAAAATGGATTTTAAAAAATGATGAATGCCCAGTCTACAATAGACTCACTTTAGATCCAAAGACACAGATACACTGAAAGTTAAAGGATGAAAAAATGTATTTCGTCCAAATAGTAAGCAAAGAAGACCAAGAGTGGCTATACTAATATCAGACAAAGTAGATTTTAAAACATACAAGAAGGACATTATATATTGTCAAAAGGTTTAATGTAGCAAGAAGATATTAAAATTATAAATATTTATGCATTTAATAACAGACCATAAAAATTTATGAAGCAAAAAGTGACAGAACTGAAAAGAGAAATATACAGTTCTATAATAATTGTTGCAGTTATCATACCCCATTCTCAATAATGAATAGAACAATGATACAGAATATAAGTAAGGAAACAGAGAATTTGAATGGCACAATACACCCAACTAGGTCTAATGGACACATACGGAACACTCTACCCAGTGACTATAGTATATGATACCCAGTGACTATAATGTGCATACACATTATTTTCGAGTACACATGGAACATTTTCCTGGATAGAACATGTATTAGGTCACAAATTAAGTCTCAAAAAACTTACAGTAAAAGATATTATACAAAACATTTTCCTGATCAAAATGGGATAAAGTAAGAAATCAGTAACAGAAGAAAAATGAGAGCATTTACAAATTTGTGGAAATTAAACAACATATTCTTACCAATGGACCAAAGAATAAATTACATGAGAAATTAGAAAATATTTGGAGATAAATGAAAATGAGCAAACAGTATGTCAAAACATATGGGACATAATGAAAGCACTGTTAGAAAATTTAGATGCATACATTATGAAAAATAAGAAAATCATCAACCTAACTTTACAACTTAAGGAACTAAAAAAATAAGAATATACTGAACCCAAAACTAACAAAAAAATGAAATAACAAGCATTACAGCAGAGATAAAATAGAGAATGTAAAATAATAGCAAAAACAAATGAAACCAAAAGTTGGTTCTTCAAAATAGTAACAAATTTAGAAAACCTTTAGCTAGAAAGAAAGAAGAGAGAAGGAAGACTCAAGCTACCAAAATAAAAAAAAAAAAAAAAAGGAAAGTAGGAACATTACTTCCAACTCTACATAAATACAAAGACCAACAGAGAGTATTATGAAAGTAATGATATGCCAACAAATTGAATAACCTGGGTGAAGTGGATAAATTTCTAGAAACACAAAGCCTACTAAATCTAAACCGCAAACAAATAGAAAATAGTAATAGACATTTGAAGTGTCAGTAGACAGATTACTAATCAAAAATATCCTGACAAACAAAGGCCTTGGCCTGATGGAGTATTTGCTGAATTCTACCAAACATTTAAAGAAGGGCTAACCCCAATTTTCAACAATTTCCAAAATATCAAAGAAGAGGGAACACTTCCTAACACATTCTATGAGGCCAGAATTACCTTGATACTAAAGTTAAAGACATCACAAAAAATAGAAAACTAAAGATCAATATTCCATATGAACAGTAATGGGAACAATCTTCAAAAATGTACTAGCAAACTGAATTTAGCAACATGTTAAAGGAATTATGCACCATTTCTAAGTAGGATTTATATCCGGAATACAAAGATGGTTCAACATACAAAAATCAAAGTAGGATTTATGCCTGGAATACAAAGATGGTTCAGCATACAAAAATTAAACAATGGGATACACCACATTACCAATGGAATATACCACATTAATGAAGAAAAAAGGTATGTAATCATCTTTTATTGATGCAGTAAAAGCACTTGACAAAATTCAATAGCCTTTCATAATTAAAAAAAATACTCAGTAAACTAGGATAGAAGGAAACTACCTCATCCTAATTTTTTTTTTTAAGTTTTTCCTGTAAGATCAAGAACAAGGCAAGGGTGTCCGCTTTCCTCACTTCTATTTGACATAGTGTTGGAAATCCTAGCCAGAGCAATTAGGCAAGGAAAAGAAAGAACATATATTGGAATAAAGGAAGAAGTAAACTTACCTCTGTTCATAGCTGGTATAATCATATATGCAGACAACTCTTATGATTCCACCAAAAAATCCCATTATTAAACTAATAAATGAATTCAGAACTAATAAGTGAATGGTTATATATGATTGTATCAGCTGGCATAAAACAAACATATTGACCAATAGAATAAAATACTTACATAGCGAAATTATTTTTGACAAGGGTGGCAAGATCAGTTAATGGGAAAAAGACAGTATTTTTAACAACGGATGCTGAGAAAACTGAATCTCCACATGCAAAGGAATAAAGTTGAACCTTATATGAACCTCCATATAAAAATTAACTGAATATGAATCAAAGACCCAAATGTAAGGCCTAAAAATATAAAATGCTTAGAATACAACATATATAATGTGATTGATATATACGATGGAATATCATTCAGCCTTAAAAAGGAAGCCAAGTCTAACATAGACTATGACATGGATGAACCTTTAGGATGCTAAGTGAAATAAGCCCATCACAAAAAGGTAAATTCTGTATGATTATACTTATATGAGGTACTTACAGTGATCAAAATCATATAGACAGAAAGTAGAACTCTTTGCCAGCAGCTGAGCTAGGGGCAGGGCGGGGAATGAGGAATTGTTTAATGGATAGAATTTCAGTTTTGAAAGGTGGAAAGAGCCCTGAAGATGGAGGATGGTGATGTCTACACAATGAAATATGTGTATTTAATATCACTAAACTGTTCATTTAAAAATGATTAAGATAGTAAATGTTATGTGCCACAAAAAAAAGAAAAAAAAAGGAATTGGGGCTCAGTTCTTAAAATTTGCTTTTTTTAAATGTTTTTCAATCTCTCTCTCTCTGTCTCTGTCTCTCTCTCTCTCTCTCTCTCTCTCTCTCTCTCTCTCACACACACACACACACACACACACACACACAAACACACACACACATTATTTGTCTTTGACCTGTCTCTGAGCACAGGAATTATTCTTCTTCTTGTGGTTGACACAATCATAACTAAACCTTCAAAGAGAAATACAAAGTTACACAGATTGTAGTTTCAAATTGAATGTATCATTACTGCATGTAATCATGACCATAGTCCTTTGAAGCTAGAGCAAATCGGAGAAGAAATTGCTAAGTATTCTGGGTTTATTACGAAGCTGCCATACAAATGCTGGGAAGGAGGAGCTCCGAGGAGGGAAGGAAAGGAAGGAGTTGAAGGAAAGAATCAAGTGCAATGAATAGCTGCAATTACAAATTAGGTAATTGGGCATGGATGCATTTGCTTTTCTTTGCACACTCTTCTATGCATTCTGAATTCGCTACTGTCTATTTGTGTCAGTGCATCCTTATTTCTTGTTCCTTAGTTTCTCTAAAAAATAATGATCTTTGGCTGGAAATAAAATACTTTATGCGACACATTACATAGAGGAAGCTGTATCATACATAACTGTATAATGATAACTCTTTGTGTTTTGGTTATCAGGCATTTTAGGAAGTCTAAACAATGGAAAAATATACTGTCATGTCCTGACAAAGGAATTGATGACTCTGGAAATGATGTTATGGTTGTAAACTAGAACCACTAAATGTGCCTTACAATTCCATAAAAAATAAAAATAAAAAAATAGATACACTAAAATAAAACAGCTAAAGAGAAAAGTACCTGAAAAGTAAGAATTTTTAAAAAATCTATATTTATAACTACAGCACAAATATGTCTTGAGCTTTCAGTAGTAGAATAATTCTTACCTAAACTCTCATACACTGGTAAATAAAAAAGTGTTTCCTGGCAGATAATGATTAAAGAGTACTAGCACAGACGACCACTACCAACAACATATTTCTTCCACTAAGTTTGAAATAACTGAACTTTAAGGACACTTTAGAGAACTGCAGTCAGTAGGACAGATTTACTATTTCCCTATGGAGTGGCACTACAAAACAAGCTTGGGATGAACTAATTGCTCTGATGACACTATGGTCAGAACATGATTGGAAGTGACAATGTAACCACCAGCAGAATCGTGGCAGTTCAACAGTTTTCTCCTACTCACATTCTGACGTATAACTTGCTTGGGAAAACTTTGAAGCCATAGTTTCTTTTAACTGTGTCATAGTTTTTAAAACACTTTTAGGTCAACCTCTCTAATGTTGCTGATGTGTATGTGTACGTGTGTGTGTGTGTATTTTGGGAGGTTGAGGAGGCTCTTTTTTCTTTCAAATAATCAATATAAACACTGGTAACAAAAGAAGAGACGAAAATGACTTGTCCGTTAAAATCTCAGCCACTCTGATTAAAGTAAGTGGAATTTAGGACACTGAATTTGGACATGAGAGAATTTATCTGGCTTTCCTTTTTTAAATTTTACTCTAGGTTTTGAGAAAATGTGTAAAGAAAACTACGAGAGACATTCATAATGGCTAATTGAAATATATGGCTCCAATATCATTCTATGTATAACAGTAGGTTGTGTTACTGTTCAAACAACAAGCCACTGATCAGGTTCAGCATTTCACTTGCTCTGGCCAAGGAAATGACAGCAGAAGTAACATGTCTCTTCCAAGTACATCTTCTGAGACTGCATAGTGTTCACCATGTTCCTTCTATCCTTCATTATCAGCAATCATGTAAAAAGATATTCAGCCAGGCTGAGTCCTGGAGTGAAGGTGATATAGGTGAAGCAGCAGTCAAATGGCAATGACCACGTGGCACAGGTGAGACAGTAACCTTTATCAGACACTACTGAGGTTTTGAGATCACTTGATACTTCAGTTAAGTTAGTGTGTCTTGATTAGTAAAGATAACGATCAGATTATAACATGATAAACATGTTAGAGCTATCTGCTCATTAATCCACATTTGACCTGCTATACGCAAAGAAGCAGAGTTCGTTATATTCTATTTATTGTAGAAATTCCAAAGTCTCATTTTAGAATCAGGCATGCTGCTGTTTATTATTTCTGTAGATTATATAATGAGATAATGATAAACATTTAAAATATAATTTCCCCAAATTTAGAAGAGGAAAATGTAAATGAGGATGGTTTCAGTTTTATGGTTATCATAAAATGTAATAAACGAAAGATAACCAGAGATAAGGCAGGACATTGATAAATGTCTTCTATAGGGAAAGTTTTTCTAACAGATGTTTCCTGAGCATTAAAATTACATGGTTATAGTCAATGATTCAATGCTAGCCACATTTAAAATAAAAAAAAAATTAAGTGGAGCAAAAGTTTCTCATATTATAATTATGGATTTTAATTGCCCTTAAAGTTAACATGTATAATTCACCAAATAAACATTAAAGAAAGCATTGTTAATGATCTGTACCTAAATATATGGTCCCTGACAAAAAATAATTTATTGTATTCCCAGAAATCCTTGTGAGTATTAAAATGTCTCTCTATGCTTGCTTAATACCTTAAAAATTATTTTTGTTTTCTTTTCAATTCATTGTACTATAATCAAAATTCCCAAACGTTAGTATTTGCTTTTATATAATTCTATCAGTATGTGGAGCTTTTCTTTTAGCTAGATACAGATATAAATATAGATGTAGATATAGATATATATATAGAAAAGCTATTGTGTAAGGCTTGATTCAGTGTGCATGTGGTCTATTTTGGATATTGTCCAAGAAGACATACTTTTTAGAACTACTCACAAAATCTCGTGGCATGCATCCCACAGTGGTAGAGTGGTAAAATTATAAGCACTTATATAAGAATTTTTTGCTTTATGTAATTCAAATTTTAAAGATTGGTTTGCATTTTCATGGAAAACTCCATTTTGGTCAAAAGCTAGTCACAGCCAATCCACCTGATTTCCAGCACTCTTAAGTCAGGTCCACCTCTCCAAGGAAAATCAGTTGAAGACTATACACGGCACCTCACACTCCACATCTAACTTGTCTCAGTGGCTTCAATAATTAAACAGGCTTGCAGCCTAATGGATCTTCTGTTCTTAGCCATACCTTTTCCTCTCATGAGCCTCTGGCCATAACAACATCATTCAGCTGAATGGACTGTGACCTCGTGATGTGTCTTCTTAATCTTATTAACCATTCATTGATTAACAAATGAGATCCATAACATATTCTTGTGATTCAGTCTTTGCAATACCTGAACTTCTCTATTTGCTTTAGTCTATGTTACCATGTATAGATGTGTGTGTCTGTGTGTGTCTGTGTGTGTTTGAGAAAGGTGCCAAAGAAACCATCTATTAAGCATAAACACAATAGTAACATTCAAGTTTGTGAAAATTCATGACCTTGAAATTGCACTCTGCTCATGGATCAAATTTTATACCTGACATAGTGCTGATAATAGTGTTGAAAATATCGTGGTATTCCTTTAGTTTGGAGCTAACTACCCATAAATCAGTTCAAAAACTATACAAGAAAAATATCAGTATAATGAATAATCACAACATTAAATACAGCTAAACTTCCTATTTTCTATTCAGCATTCTATTTCTAATAAACTTTAATAAAAGATTAATAGAAATGGAATGCTGAATACTTTTATTAAAATGTAGTAGAAATAAAAGACTGAAGACAATAAAGTGTAAGACAAAAGAAAGTTGACTTTTAAAACTTGCCAAGTGAAAGGAAGTTTCATGCAGATACTAAGCATAACCTGAGCTTCAGTGGCAGGTTAGAAGTTAGAGAGTGTTGAGAAGGAGGAAAAGCTGATGGTGAACTGTGTGGTGTCGGGGAAGGTAAGAGAAGGGAGCAGGGTGTCACTGAGGTGACAAAGGTGAACATTATGTGAAATGTATGTCTTTTGTAAACTCACTTCTCTGTAAGAAACAGGGCTGCAATTCATAATGGATGAGTTGCATAAAACATGGGAGCCTATTATGGGAAAAGAAGGGAACATATTTGCAAATTGTTCAAGGACAATGACTCCTTCTATCAGAATGGAGTCACAGTTTTCAGTTTGTCCCCCAGTGCTATTTTAATTATTCTAATTCTCAACCATGCCTTCAGTTTTGTGTCAGAAATGTAAATGATTACTAACCTTCCCAGACTTCAGAATTCTATTTCTTCCCATGTAAGTGGTAAATATAAGCATGCATATTAAAATAATTAACATTAAAAAGATGTATAAGAAATATAAAGTTTAACATTAAGAACAGAAAAGTTGACTAAAATGTGTGCTAGACTAGCAAACAATAACTATTCTCTACAGTTGCAGAGATTCAAGATGTATTAGTCCCGTATTTCAAGTGGCTGATTTTATTTTCATGTCTGACATATAAGATATGATTTCTGCTTTCAAGCATGTGTATCTTTGAAATTTTCTCATTTCTCAATTCTGTCAATTCCTTAGTGATCACATTTTCAATAAAAACTACCTTCAGTGTCTTGGTGCAATTATTGATATGTGGTTTATTTCCATTTCAATTAAATAGATTCACTGAAAAGAAAAATGCAAGCCCAATACAGAACTGCCCTTGTTTTTACAGTTATCGGGTAGCTAAAATGTGAATTTCTGTATCTCTTTCTCCAAAACCCTCCTCCTTTTCACTTTGTCATATGGAGTCACCAATAAAAATACACTGAATGCTAGGATGTGGAATATTATCAGAAACAAAACAGCTTAAAGGTTTAAATTGATTATTGTCCTATTTTTAAGATCCTTCACAACCACTGAGAATCTCAGATGTTAAAGATTACTAATCCTTTAGTAATAATTTATTAATCACACACATATTATCATGGCTGTTCCACATTTGGAAAAGAGTACCATGAGGATCGCAGGTGCAAGAGATGTGGGGAAGCCTTCTGAGTACTAATAATCACCTGAGGATGCTATGCAGCATTCTTAAGCCTCAGCCATCTCCGACTATGTGAAAAACAGCCTGATTTGCTGCTGAGTCCTTATAATCTTTAAGAAATACCACTGGGTATGCCCAGACATGCGAGGTGTCCAGAACTGCGCCTAAAAGTTCTGAACACTTTCCAAAACGAGGAGGCACTGAAGAAGCTGGAATGTGATAGTAAAACTCTGACAACCTTAACAAGTTCCCTAATAAGCTAATATTTTTCCTATTGAACTCGCATTTGATTCTTTTTTTCTAAATTTCTTTCTTTCTTTTTTTTTTTTTTTTTTTTTTTTTTTTTTGAGACGGAGTCTCACTCTGTCGCCCAGGCTGGAGTGCAGTGGCGCGATCTGGGCTCACTGCAAGCTCCGCCTCCCGGGTTCACGCCATTCTCCTGCCTCAGCCTCCTGAGTAGCTGGGACCACAGGCGCCGCCACTGCATCCGGCTAATTTTTTGTATTTTTAGTAGAGACGGGGTTTCACCGTGTTAGCCAGGATGGTCTCGATCTCCCGACCTTGTGATCCGCCCGC
>NW_016825370.1:1009987-1068138 GCF_001698545.2 Rhinopithecus bieti | reverse complement strand
CTAGTTTTTTTTTTTTTTTTTTACTTTCCCAAAGAAGCTAGTCATACAATATTTTTTAGAAATTAGTGGCATTGATATATGAACCGCAAAATTTTAAAGGTTTAATTTTATCCAAGTTACTTTGGTACAGAAAACCTCAGAGGATGGCATTTTCTTTTATTTTCTATTACTTCCTGGTTTCAGTCAGATCTGAAATACCACAAAACAGCTTGATTTGGATTTTTTTTTTTAATATGACACAAAAGTTTCCTAGTTTGAACACTGATGGAAACCCAGATTTCTCAATTATATAATATGGAAAGCAAAGGAGAAAAAAAGTGAAAGACCAACATTTACAAGGACGGATTCACTTTCTACATGTACAGATCCGTAAGGATGCTGTCAGGCCCTGTCCCTAATAATGTTTGCAGGACCCAGGGCTACAGTGGAGATCTACATACTACATGTGCAAATAGTATAAGGGAAAAGCAAGGCAATGACAGCTTGGCATTTCTTCAAGATGTTGAACATACAGCTTCCGTCTGATCCAGCAATTCCACTCTTAATTATATACCCAAAAAAAATTGAAAACAGGGATTCTAGAGGACACTTGTACAACAATGTTCATAGCAGCATATTCACCATCATTAAAACATGGAAGCGAGCCAAGTGCCCAGCAACTAATGAATGGATAGGCAATATGTGGTACACACATGCAATGAAATATTATTTATCTATAAAAGTGAATGAAGTACAGATACACGCAACAACATGGATGAAACTTGAAAACAGTGTGCTACAGGAAAAATGCTAGACACAAAGAGAAAACAATGTATGTGTCCACTATATTCAGGATCTAGAATAGGCAAATGCAGGAAAGCAGAAAGAAGAAGAATGGTTACCGAGGCCTGAGGGTACAGGGGAGTGGGAAGTTAGTGTTTAATAGGAACAAAGGTCTTGTTTACAATTATGAAAACATTCTGAATGTAGTACTGATGGTTGTACAACATCATGAATGAACTTAAAGTCACGAAATTTCACACTTAAAACGATGAAAATGTTAAATTTTACACAGGTTTTATGTATATTTATATTTTCTGTATATTTTACCACCTAAAATTACTTTATATAAAGAAGGAAACAATCTGTTAAACAAGTGAGGTATATCCTATTCTCTTCTCTTGACACTGATACCTTTCAGTATAATTTGAATTTAGGCTTGGCGGATTTCACTGTGTTCCATCTGGAATATTGTGAAAGCCTCCTGCTCTATACTCCTTACCTACACACACACACACACACACACACACACACACACACACACACACACACACATATACTCCTGTAGTGAATTCTCTGCTATTCCTGTCCTGGCCCTGCCACACCTTGGAGAGTCCCAGTGGTCATGTACATTAGCCCCATGATCAAACAACATCCTCATCCCCTTGCTGGAGAGAGGCCCCTAATGGGGATAGTGTGATGTGACCACAGGAACATGAATCCAAGCAAGAGATCTGCTCTTGCAAATGAGCTCCACATTCTGCAGGGAAGAGCCCCTGAGAGCATTGTGCAGAAGGAGACACAGGCTAATGGTGTGCACGTTCCCTTGGCTTATGGTGTTCTTGGACTTCTTGCCCCATGCCGAGGGGTGCATTGTTCACAAGAGGGTCAGAGTGGGGACCCTCTACAGTATGGGATCCAGCATAGCCTCCTCTCTCCTTGAGATCTAAGGGCAGAACTGGGTCCTGTGACTGATTCACAGGCTATTCATGAAACCTCACCAGTCGCACGGAGTAGAGAGAACTTCACCAGTTCAAAGAAAAAAATAAATGTCTAATCGAGACCTCATACAAAAAAAGGCCTCTGAGCTCACACACTTGTTTCAAGTTTTTCTATTTTAGGAAATGGCTGTGGTGTTAATCCATGTAGAATTAACACCAGCAGGCCTCTGCGACACATAACCTTTTGACATCCAGATTGGTTTGTTTAGACACTCTTTGTTGTTGCTGCTTAGTCATTTCTCTCAAATGCTGACTAACTTGTGCATAGACAGACACTCCAGAAAATCTATTTTGGGGTCCCTGAAGTGGATTATTGACTTTGTTGGACAGCTGCCATGTATTTTTACTTTATACACCCCTTTTCTCTCCTTAACTTTATCTTCCAATAAGTAACAGAAACCCTAGTAGTCTTACTACAAAAAAAATGTGATGGTGATTTTGAATAAATAAAGAAGAATTTTTCGTCTCATGAAAACAAGAAATAAAACTTGATTGATCATGTATTGATGTCTATGCCATGATTAACATCCACTTGTACATTTCCCAGCTCTTTCCAGTTTTAAAAGTACCTACCTATCACAATTCTGCCGTTTCTTTGGAATATCTACTGGACCTGCAAATAGAACTTGGCTGTATTGCTTTGGTTTCCTCTTTGAATTTTGCAAGTATATCTAGTTCTTCCTGTTGTAAATATATTTAATTAGTTGCTTCCATATTTAGAAGATCAAGGCCGGGCGCGGTGGCTCAAGCCTGTAATCCCAGCACTTTGGGAGGCCGAGACGGGCGGATCACAAGGTCAGAACATCGAAACCATCCTGGCTAACACAGTGAAACCCCGTCTCTACTGAAAAATACAAAAAACTAGCCAGGCGAGGTGGCGGGCGCCTGTAGTCCCAGCTACTCGGGAGGCTGAGGCAGGAGAATGGCGTGAACCCGGGAGGCGGAGTTTGCAGTGAGCTGAGATCTGGCCACTGCACTCCAGCCTGAGCGACAGAGCGAGACTCCGTCGCAAAAAAAAAAAAAAAAAAAAAAGACAAAAAAAAAACATAAAGAAGATCAAGAATACTATCATTATGACCAGAAATTCAACCTACTCATTTTTTCTTTGGTTCTCCTGATGAAACCAAATTGCCTTAACTTTTAAAAATTTGCCTATAAGACGTTTACCTTTCAGAATTAAGCTAGAAATGTGATGCCTGTGGTTTCTTATTGGCTCATTTATATATCCCTACAGAAGTCATCAAATTAAACACTACCTAAGTAGTTACTGTAGGCAAAAAGCCATTATTGGTGCTAAAATTACTGGGCAACTGTATGATGAAAAACAATATTTCCATAGCCTAAAGATATCTTCCCAGAAGATACTTACAAGTTATAAATTTTTTTTAAAAAATCACTTAAAAGTAAAGACACCTGACAGACAACATAAAAAGCAAAACAAAACAAACAAAAGCAAACAAACAAACAAACAAAAATGATCTGCTGGGCACGGTGGCTCATGCCTGTAATCCCAGCACTTTGGGAGGCCCAGGTGGGTGGATCACGAGGTTGAGAGATCCAGACCATCCTGGCCAACATGGTGAAATCTTGTCTCTACTAAAAATGCAAAAATTAGCTGGGGGTGGTGGCACATGCTTGTAATCCCACCTACTGGGGAGGCTGAGGCAGGAGAATCTCTTGAACCCGGGAGACAGAGGTTACAGTGAGCCAAGATCATGCCGTTGCACTGCGGACTGGGGACAGAGTGAGACTCCATCGAAAAAAAAAAAGAAAGAAAACAATAATCCATGTTTACATCTCATGTATCGTATGATATCATGTAATGGGAAGAGCACAGTATCGTCACATCTGCAGCAGTTTTGAAAAATTGAGTAACCTCAATTTAGCCATGTGAAAACATTAGATACACCCAAACTGAGGGGTATTCTACATAATAACAGGCCAAGTGTTTCCAAGAGTTTCAAGTTCCCAAAAGACAAGAGAAGAGTGAAGGACTGGCACGGATTATAGACAACACTGGTGACATGACACATAAATGCACTGTGAATCATGGAGCCAGAAGGAAGACATTAGTGGTAAAACTGAGAACATTGTAATAAGGTCTGTAAATTAGTTAATATTATTAACTAAAACTAGCAGTAGTACTATCATTAATATCTTATGTTGCAGTATTTAATATTATACACTATATTTTGTTATTACCATCATCGTATTATGGATAAGTAAATAATGATACTATTAGTTGATAATAATTATAGTGTAACTAATACCAATTGGTTTATAGTGAATGTTAGTTTTCTGATATAAATAAATATACCACAATTATAAAAGACGTTATCCTTAAGTGAATCTGGATGAAAGATATATAAGAACTCTCTACTATCTTTACAGCTTTTCCGAAAGTCTCAATTTATTTGAAAATAAGAAATTAAAGTAAAACAGGGCATATTCAGCAAACTTTTTTTGTGCTTTGATCTTATTCCGTCTGCCTGGAATGAAGGATCAGTGCTGCAAGGGGAGCAGGCGGAAGGTACCAAGGACCAGGGTGATTACCCGGAAACAGAGGGGCCTGAGCACCATGGCTCACAGAACTGCCCTGCTGCAGAATCTCTTGCTGTCTGCCTGCCAGTCTCCAGCCTCTTGTGATATGGGAAAACAAACAAACAAAAACATGAAAAACAAAGTCTGTATATTTGGTGAATCCACCAAAAATAATAAGATAAATAATTCTGATATTTAAACTCTATAATTCTTTGGAAATTAACATTTTTTCATTACCAAATTGCTATTATTATTTATGAGATGGAGTCTTGCTCTGTCACCCAGACTGGAGTGTAGTGGCGCAATCTTGGCTCACTGCAATCTCTGCCTCCTAGGTTTCAAGCAATTTTCCTGTCTCAGCCTCCTGAGTTGCTGGGATTACAGGCACGCACCACCATGCTTGGCTAATTTTTGTATTTTTCATAGAGATGGGGTTTCACCATGTTGGCCAGGTTGGTCTTGAACTCCTGACCTCAGGTGATCCACCAGCCTCAGCCTCCCAAACTGCTGGGATTAGGATTACAGGCGTGAGCCACTGGCACCTGACTCGTTAGCAAATTATTATTCTCAATGGTTACAACAAAATCTTTGAGTGCTGTGTACTTTAACAGTCAAAGATTTGTATGCTTCTTTTTTGAGAGGAGGGTGCACAGTACCAGTGTCTGCCTACCTTGGAAGTCACTAAACAAGATTTCCTCAACATGCATTGGTGACGTCCATGACAAAACATCACTGACATTACATTCGATCAACTTTATATTGACGCAGCAGCTTAAATTTTACAAAATATGTCAGATGCATCGTCTTACTGAACAGTCCCAATAATTCTTTGAGGTAGATATTGTGATTTTCATTTGTGGAAAAGACTGGTGCTCAGCGCACACTCATTCATATCCCCCTGCAGATGTCTTACAGGTGCGCATATGCACACACACTCATTCATATCCCCCTGCAGATGTCTTACAGGTGCGCATATGCACACACACTCATTCATATGCCCCCTGCAGATGTCTTACAGGTGCGCATATGCACACACACTCATTCATATCCCCCTGCAGATGTCTTACAGGTGCGCATATGCACACACACTCATTCATATCCCCTGCAGATGTCTTGAAGCCTCTTCTCTCTCAAGTCCAAAAATGGAAGCAAAGGCAGCAAATGTCTGGAACAGCTTTAATGAAACTTTAATAAGAGAACAGTGCATGGCTTGCAGGTTTTAAAGCTCTACCCCATGTGTTCTCATCTTGGAATAAGTCATTTTTACAGTCCCATACCACGTCTGACAAAGGCCAGATTCTATGTGGAAATCATGTGCTTCCTAAAGCTTCGCATGAAAATGAACCATTCTTTTCAACAGAATTTGATATTTCTGGTCAAATGGAAGGGAAATACCACAGGCAGGGCTAGCAGTAACCTGCCACTGTCGCATTCTTGTAATGCTGTTTTTTTTCCTCCTTATTTGAGTTCAGCTAGGGTGCTAATCACTTTGGTATGTGTATGTGCATGCTGAATCTTAGTCAATGTGGCCAACAACTGACTCTTTTTCTCAAATTTTTCAATTCTCTACTGTGCTGTGTTTCCACTCTAGATGCAGGAATACATCAGAGGTTGCTAGGAAGTTTTTCCTGGTGTTCAAAGAACTGCAACTGAGTTTCATTAAACAAAACAAAACAAAAAAAAAGGAAGCAGGTGTAAAATTATTTAAATAAAAAGTAGCCTCTAAATTGTTGACGTCTATTTTTTCTGGAGTACATACACAGGTACCTTTAAAACTATAAGAATTATAGTTTACATTTGCTAATTGTATTTATCTGTGGATGATTCTACATCACATAAACAATTCAAACCTCAAAGATAAACGTTTAAAAAACACATAAGAATAGCAAAACCAAAGAATAGAAAATTTTAAAATCAGAATGTGTGGAGTTTCAGTTTTATCTCCTATGTGTGAAAGCTTGGACTTCATTATTCCTGTTCTTCTGAGGAAAAACAGGACAAAGTGAAAACCAATGAATTTTATTGGATGCATCAGAGAATAGATGTTATAGGATTAAAAAAAAAAAAAAAAAAGAAGTTATAGGATAAAGCACCACCTCATCCAGCAGATGCAGCTGAGATCTGCTTAGCTGGAGTAATAAGTGAATATAGCAAGGTTACAGGATACCAGGGCAATATAAAAAGTCCATGGCTTTCCCATACATGACAGACAAAGATTTATAATTAAAATTAAATAAAATTTATGATTTACAATAACATCCAATAAATGATATACTTAAACATAAATCTAACAATATATGCACAGGATTTGTATGTTGAAAACTATAAAACATTGATAAAAATCAAAGACCTCAATAAATGGGCAGTATTTCATGCTCATGCATTAGAAGACATTACATTGTTGAGATCTCAATTTCTTTCAACCTCCTCTATAGATTCAGTGAAACCTCAAAAAGAAAATCATGGGAAGCTATTTTGTAGATGGAGACAAACTGATTCTAAATTTCATACAAATGGCACAAGACCTGGAAAAGCAAATACAGTAGTAAAGAAGAATAAGTAGAAAGTCAAAAGATGTGTCCTATTCGCATTCATGATTTACTATAAAGCTACAGTAATCAAGACAGCATGATATTAGCCAATCAATAAACACTTAGATCAATGGAACAGAATAGAGAAGACAGATATCATTGGTATGAGTTCATTTTCATGCTGCTGACAAAGACTGGGCAATCCACAAAGAAAAAGAGGTTCAATAGACTCGCAGTTCCACATAGCTAGGGAGACCCACAATCCTGGTGGAAGGCAAAAGGCACATCCCACATGGAGGCAGACAAAAGAGAAAATGGGAACCAAGCGAAAGAGGTGTACTCTTATAAAACCATCAGATCTCATGAGACTTGTTCACTACCACAAGAACAGTATAGGGGAAACCTCACCCATGATTCAATTACTTCCCCGGGTCCCTCCCACAACACGTGGGAATCATGGGAACTGCAATTCAAGATGAGATTTGGGTGGGAACACAGACAAATCATATTATTATTGTACAGAAATACATTCATTTAATCTTTGACAAAAGGGCCAAAAGATTGAAAGAAAAGAGAATACTTTTTTCATCAAATGATTCTGGATTAATTGACCATCCATATACAAAATAAATAAATAAACAAACTTAGAAAAAGACCTTATACCTTACACAAAATTAAATCAAAATGGATCACAAATGTATGTAAAATACAAACTATGACATTTCTAGACAAAAACATAATAGAAAATCTGTCTGTCCTAGGATTTGGTGATGAGTTTTAAATATAACATGAATAGCACAATCAATTAAAAGAATAGACGTGTTGGATTTTAGTTAAAATTAAAACTTATGTTTTATAAAATAAATTGTTAAAGGAATAAAAGACAATCCACAGACTAAAAGGAGATATTTGCAAAACACATATCTGATAAAGGATTTATATATGAAATATACAAAGACATTTTAAAACTCACCAAAAAGAAAACAACATAATTAAAATAATTGTTGACAATGATATGGAGTAATGGGAACTTAGATCCACTGCTGATCAGAACTCAAAATGGCACAACTTTTTTAGAAGATAATTTGCCAGTTTCTTAACAAGGAAAAATATAGTATTATCATATAATCCAGCCATCAGGTTACCAGGTGTTTAACCAACTTATTTGAACATGTATATCCACACAGAGTGGCATGCATATTTATACATGTGGCAACTTTATTTATAATTGTCCCAAACTGGAAACAATCAAGATGCCTTTCAATAGGTGAAAGAATAAATAAACCATGGTATATCGTTGTGATGAAATATTATTCAGTGATTTAAAAATGAGCTATCAACATACACAAAGACATGGATGAATCCTAAATGCGTATTACTAAATGAAGGAAGTCAGTCTGTGAAAGCTACATACCCTTGAGTCCATTTACATGATATTCTGTGAAGACCAAAACTTCAGAGCCAGTAAGCCATGAGTAATTTCTAGGGAGGGGAAGGTTGACTGGGTGAATCACAAGGGCTTGTTTTCGGGCTGTAAAATTATTCTGTATGATACTGTAATGGTAGATATATGACACTATGAGTTTGTCAAAACCTTGGAGAAATGGTTAATCCTGGAGC
Organism: Rhinopithecus bieti; assembly: GCF_001698545.2. NCBI lineage: Eukaryota > Metazoa > Chordata > Mammalia > Primates > Cercopithecidae > Rhinopithecus > Rhinopithecus bieti. The sequence continues at coordinate 1,059,686 of NW_016825370.1, read as the reverse complement.
TACATAAGGTAATATACAAGATAAGCCTGGAACATTTTGACATTTTAGAAAGTAAGAAAGTGCTAAACGAAGTTGCAATAATGTCAAAAGCACACAGCAGCTACTTAAAGTGTCAGATGACCAAAGGTGGAACAATTTGAGCAAAAATTTTAAAAAATTGGATTATAAGCCAAAGTACAAGAGAAATATCCATGAGTTCTTACTGATAGAGCTGAAGTACTGTGTCAAAACAGGGAAAAATTAACTTTACAGTGGAGGATCCTGACAAATACTACCTCAACCAGGTGATCAATGTTAACATCAATAGTAAGTTTCTTACGTCACCTCGATAGTATAAACCCTTGATATGCTGTGATGAGAATGTATTTTACCTTTGTGACAGTCCATCCTCACAACCCCTAAGTCCAGTCTAATCATGGTAAAAAAAAATCAGAAAAATTCTAAGAAAGGAACATTTTACAAAGATCTGACCAGCACTCCTCAAAACTGTGAAGGTCATTAAAAATAAGAAAAGTCTAAGAAAGTGTCATAGCCAAGAAGAGCTCAAAGAGACAAGATGAGTGAAAGTTCTGTGGCATCCTGGATGGAATGGAATTCTGGAGCAGGCAAAAATATATAAGCAGGCTAAATATATATTACATTTATTATATATATTTTTTATGTACACTGTATATAAATATATATTATATATATTTGTTACAAATTTAATAATGAGAGCAAAACTTTAGAGCCAGTAAACAATTCAGTGATTTCTAGGGGAGGGGAAGGGACATATAAAATACATATATATAATATACATATTTAAAAATATGTGTGGGTGTTTGTGAGTGTGTGTCTGTATATATATATATAACATATGTGGCGATATATGGAGCATTCTGTAATCTCTGTGTGATTTTTTGTTAATTTAAAACTACTCTAACAATAATGTTTATTTTATAAAGTCAGAATAAAAATAAAAATCCAGAAAGTGGTATAACTGTGAAATGGGACATTTATTAAGAAAAGGAACAAAATAATTAGATTTTTTAGTAAGTTTTTTCTCATTATTCTGCTCATAGATAGTCATAAGTATTCAGTCAGGGTATATAAAATATTGAAGCATATAAGGAGTATCTATATTGAGCAAATAATTTTTATTTATTTGCAGCAGCATATTGAGTCAAACATAATAATTCACTTTCATAATACATACATTGGACTTTGCTGTCCAAGTGATTCTGATATTTCTAGAGTCTGCCCTCCATATTTTCCTGTTTCATAAACGAATATGGTTATATTCTGAATGGAGGATCATAGCTTCAAATAGCAGAGTGGTGAGGTAGAAGAAGTGGGGGACTGAAAAGTTCCAGTCCCCGTAACGTGTTAGTCACTAAATTGCTGTGGCCTAAAATTTTGCATGTAAAGTAGTATATGGCTATCCTTATATGTATGTTTAATTGATAGAATGAAAGGATCTACTTTCCCAAGTGGTTTAATTCATAAAGCAATTCCTTTGAAAGAATGTGGAGAGACATGAGTGTCCTAGGTATTCAATAATAGATTTCAAAAGTTGTCCTTGCAATTAATGTTTTATTATCAGTAAAACTTGAAAGATAACTAGAGCTAACAAAAGGCAATCACTGCAAAATTACTGAACTTAGCTTCACTTTTATAGTGCTTTTTCTAGAGGTGGCTGGGTTCAAGAATAAGGTTAGTGTATTCTTATTTTAGCTTATTACCTCTTTTTTATTTTAACAAATGAGAATAGGCTTTATTCTTGGCAGCCTTCAGAAAGGGAAATATTTTCCTCTCTCTCTTCTATTTGCTTTTTCAGGATTCAAAAAATAAATACTTGCTTACACAGTTCAAACATGAGAAGTATTTCTTCCTCTTGAAAATGCCTACTTTACATCAGCTCTGAACTGGTACTTGTCCTCAAATGAGTTTCTTGATCATTCTGAAGGTCTGACCTTGTATCAAAAGAAAATCATGCTCATTTCACAAAACCTTTCAAGACGGTGATTTTGAAGGGTGTATTAGTAACAGTTATGGCAAAGTTAGCTTCCTACACATGGAAGTTAGCTTCCTTCCACATGAGTGGAAACATGAGTTTCTACTCATCTCCCCTAATTAACTGGTATGGTCATCACCCTCAAATACCTACATCTAGGATATATGATGGGCCAAATTTTTGTTCCCCTTCTCCTACTGCTTTGTCTGCTTCTACTATAGAGATTGTGGAGGCAAAAACCTTCAGTTCCCCTCCTTTTTTACTGCTGGAAATGATTTCTTCTGGGCAATGATATGTACGTCAAAGTCTCCCAATGTCACTCCTCTCTTCCTTGACTTTCCCTCCTGAAGGTGCTAAATCCACTGCAGGAAGTTACAAAGGGTCTGGATTCTTGGTGTTATTCTCCGCAAATGCGGATGTTTTGCACAAGACACATTATTTCTGTTTAAACCACTGTTCTGTTTACTGCAGTAACATTTTCTGTTCTGAGTAGTTGAACCTAGTCCTAAATGCTGTAATAAATATGGAGACAGCAAAAGCAGCTGATGTCTTTTAAATGGCTAACACTCTATAGGTCCACAGGAATAATATCCAAGATACCACAGGAAACTGTCATTGATAATATTGAAGTGCTTGAACAGTATTGAAAGAATTCTTTGAATGTATTAATTCAGTAATTCTGAAAGAATCCCTGTGTGAAAGGTAATATTCTCATTCCCACTTTTTTCTTGAGCAGACTGAATTTAACAAATGTTTCAGTGATCTGTAAATATAGAACTGTGCTCACACAGCTGGTAAGTAAAGGACCTTAATTTATAACCTCATCTGATTCAGAGGCTAAACTACTACCACTTTCCTACTTCTGGCCTTCTTGTGATATGACATATTAACCCTCTTTATTGTTTAATAAATTTTTATGGGAGTCTAATCACATTATAACATATATACAAAAAATTGGGAACTAATAAATTATCTAGTATAGAAGATAGAATCAGACTTAGAAATATGTTGTAGGACAGCAAGTCATACATTCACTCAATAAATACATTTTATTTAAATTAAATTAAAATTATTTAATATAAGCTAACTACATAATATTCAGTAGGAATATAATAAGTAGAATTAGACATGATCCTGCCCTCTTGAAATTAACTGTGCAATGGTAGAGAAAAACAAATGAATCACAAAATTCGATGTAAGATTACATTTTTTTTTTTCTGAGACAGAGTCTCGCTCTGTTGTCCAGGCTGGAGTGCAGTGATGCGATCTCAGCTCAGCTCACTGCAACCTCTGTCTCCCAGGTTCAAGCAATTCTCCTGTCTCAGCCTCCTGAATAGCTGGGATTACAGGCATGTGCCACCATGTCCGACTAATTTTTATATTTTTAGTAGAGACGAGGTTTCACCATATAGACCAGGCTGCTTTGGAACTCCTGACCTCGTGATCGGCCCACCTTGGCCTCCCAAATTGCTGGGATTACAGGTGTGAGCTGCCACATCCGGCCAAGATTACAATGTTTTTTAAGTGCTATCAGGGGAGGGGTATAATTTGGTCTTCCTGAACAGTCAAGGAAAAGGCTCTGACAAAATAAAAATGAGATTAATTTGGATAATCGTAGGTGTGAACCAGGCAGCAAAGTAGGAGATTTAAGAGAAAAATATTGAAAGAAAAAATAAATAAATAAATAAATAAACACTTCTAAGATGCAGTGATGAGAAGTTGAGAAACCTGTGAAGAAATTAAGGAAGCTTGAACCAGAAAGTGAGGGGAATCCTGGTTCATGATAACATTGAAGAGAGGAAGGTAGGGTAAGTAGCAGCATTGTAAGAGAGCCTTGTACGCCAGATAGAGGGCTTGGGTCTCTATCCTGAGAGCAGCCGGGTATCATAGATTTTGGTCTTTATCCTAAGAGAGATGACGTGTTATAAGGTTTGGGTCTTTATTATAACAGGAGGGAGGATCATAGTGTTGGGGTCTGTATCATAAAAGCAGTGGAGAATAATAAAGTTTAAGTCCCTATCCTAAGAGCAATGGGGCTTCATAGGGTTTTGCTCTGTATCTCAAGAACAATAGGAAATCATTAAGGATTTTTAATAGTAGAATACATTATCCTATCTGTCACTCTGGGTGATATATGGACAAAATTGGAGGGATAAGAAGATGCTTGACGTGGTGAAAACAATAAGAAAAACACATGGTATTGGTTTAGTCTAGGTGATATGGTCCAGATGAAATGGTGATGGTAGTGTCATGGTATGGACGGACGTGGTTAACTTAGAAGCAGATATAGGTAAGAGATATTTAGAAAGTAAAATCATCAGAGATTGGTAATAAACATGTAATGGCAGGTGAAAGTGTAGGGAGATAAAGTATCATGTATTAGTCTTAGATTTCTGGTGTAAACAGTTCAACAGAAAGTGGGATCATTGCCAGAAGCAGTGAACATCCCAAGAGAAGGAAAGAGGTTTGGAAAAGAAAATCATGAATTCCTTTTTGGACACAGTGAATTGAGAGGCCTTTAAGATATCCAGATGAAATGTCACATAGCAATTTTTGATAGGGTTAGTGTCAGTGGGGAGTTCTCGGTTGAAAAAAAACAGATTTCCGAGAACTGATTTCAACATCTTACTGGTTCTCTCGTTAAACTGATGAGTTAAATGACATTTGACATATGTTTGTTTGAAATTTCCATGAGAATTGTGATTTTACCTGTTTGAATGTTACATGTTAATGGGTTTAGAGGTATATAATCTGCCAAAATGTCCAGTTCATCAACTTGGAGCCAGGTCAACTGTGGGGCTGAAGAAATGGACCTCCTGAATTGCTTAAGCCCATGAACAATTTTCCTGCCTCCCAGAGAGGGTATCAAATGGCAATAGATATTTAACCTTGTTCACTCTGTTTCTTTAACTGTGTTTCCTACTAACTTTATGTTTTGTTTTGTTGCTGGGTAAGACATAGTTGATGGCTTATTGTCCACTGGAGGAAGCAATTAGGAATTTGCCTTTGTGATCTGCCAGTTCGATGATCGCTGTAGGTCTACTGTCTGTTGAATGAAAGAAGACATAATCTGGCTTATTATTCTTATTGTCTATTTTGTTTTACTTGTGAGCTCAAATCAATTAAGAATTTTATGCACTTGGGAAACCGAACTTCTCTTTGAGATCTCAGCCATCAAACTTTTGCATCTTTGTGTGTATTATTGATTTGTGGCTGAAGTGGTAGGTGTCATACTGTGAGCTCTCTAACACGTTTGTGGCTCTGTAATTATGAAAGATCTTGACCTCAGTTAGTGGATATAAATGTTCCTATCTCTTTAAATTAAAGAGGCACTATTCTGATTGGCTTTTAAAGATAAATACACATATAAATCCAATTTTCCAAATTCAAAAAAATAGAAAATAAACTAACATTTTAAATATACTAGATTAAAATTTATCATCTTTAATAGTGTATTGTATACTTAAAATTTGCTAAGAGGATAGGTATTAAGAGTTTTCACCACAAACACACAAAGATAACCATGATATGGGAAAGATACATTCACTAAGTTGTTTGTGTTTATCACATCACAATGCATGCTTGTCTCAACATCAAGTTGTACATTAAATATTTGGTTTGTGTAAAAGTAATTGCTGTTTTGCATCAACCCAATACATACATTTTTAACATGTTAATTATAAACCAGTAAAGTTAGAAAACATTAAAATGTTCTTATAAAATTTTTAGTTCAGAAGTATGTTTAAATTCCAAGTGTATCTAGTTCCATTATTAGGCAAATTATATAAATAATTTCATTTATTAAAAAGTCTATTTTTTTCTGTTATAGCCACACTAAATATAATTTGACCTACAATTCACTTTATTTTGGTTGCTTTTCTCATGATGATAAGAGTCAAACTGCAATTTCTGGGTTTATAGTGGTCTATCGATCATAATAACGAACATTATTTCTGAACAATGCTTAAAATGTGAAAAATTACATTACATTAAATTATTATTACGATAAACCTTTTCTATCAATAGTAATTATGTGCTGTAGCATGACAGCTTTAACTTAGTTTCTAACTTCTTTAGGTTATTAACTTAAGACCTTGACTGATGTTAAATACCCTTAAAATTGGAGAATTCTTAGAAAACAAAATAATTTCTAATGAATGTATAACAGTTGAGTCCTTGACTACTAAATATAAATTTAAGTTTACATACTTGTGCTTGTTATTTTTATATGCTGTCCAGAAGACTATCTCTTGGGCTACATCCATATCAATAAGTATATTTATTTTATTTATTTTTGCCATGGCAAGCAGAGGTAGAGGATGGATGACACAGCCACCAGGTATGTTTCCTGAGACCTTTGGTAATACAGCAAACACCATATAACATCAGTTCTTAATTATTCCCCCATTAACCCAGTTTTTTCTGTGAAATAAGCTTAATCAAATGGGCTATTGAGACTCTACTAAGGATAATAGAGTCAGGGAAACACAAGTGCGTATATTTTTGTCTTTCAAGGAAAAGAATTAGTTTTGTCTTTTAGGAAAGTGACAGATCTTTCCAGAATATGAAAGAGCATAGTGAAAAACAAAACCTAGAAATTGAATTTTGTCTTTGTTAATAACATGTGAATCTAAAACAAAACTAAAATGTTTCGTATTTTGACAAATTTCACTCGGTTTCTGATGTGCTTGTTACCTTGGATTATTGATGTGTGACTTGCCTACAATGTAAAAAGTCATTTTTTAATCTTTTGTGTAATCAAAATTCTCATAATAGGTAATAGAGATTCTGTATCCCACTTGAATAATTTTCTGTGTTTACTTTAATACATCTTTGATTACCAAAAATAAAACATTTTCTTGCTTTGGAAAGAGCTAAGAATATAATTGTGCAAACTTCTAAGTTTACTTTAAAATATTTTGATGTCATTTTGATGAATTAACCAACCATTTTTTTTTAGGTATTCATGATCTTATCCTAAACAAATGCCCAAATCTCCACCAACAATTATTTAGGTTTTGGCTGTCTAAGATTGTAACCTTAATTAAGAAAAACAAGTAAAATGTCTACATCTCTTGAGATTTCATAAAAATGTATTCTGTCACGTTATGAAAAGAGCAATGCTACAAATAATTATGTTTTGTGAGGTGGCCTATATTTCTTAAATTACCTCGACACTATGGTGAGAGCTGCACAGCAAGCATTATTCAATTCGGAAAGATCCTCAGGCATTGCTAGATAAAATTTAAATAGAAAAATATAATTGTATTAGTCTCTTTGGCTGCCATAATAAAATACTACTGTCTGGGTGGCTTGAAGAACAGAAACCTATTTTCTTACAGTTCTAGGGGCTGGAAATCCAACACCATGGTGCTGGCAAGGTGGGTTTCTGGTGAGGTCTCTCTCCTTGATTTGCAGACAGCCGCCTTCTCACTCTGTCCTCACATTGCCTTTTCTTTTTTTGTGGGGTGGGGGGGTGTAAAATATTTTTATTTCCTTCTTTTTTATTTTATTTATTTATTTTATACTTGAAGTTCTAGGGTACATGTGCACAATGCGCAGGTTTGTTACATATGTATACATGTACATGTTGGTGGTGCCGCACCCTTAAACTCGTCAGTTTACATTATGTATCGCCTATGCTATCCCTTCCCCCTCTCCCCCACCCCCGGACAGGCCGCCGGTGTGTTGATTATGTGAGGTTCCACCATCATGATGCCAAAGTAGTTCTCACTGTGTTCAGTTCACCACCTATGAGTGGAGAACATGCAGTGTTATGGTTTCTGGCTTCTTGCCTGATCGTATTGCTCAGATCATGGTGGTTTCTAGCTTCATCCATGTCACCTACAAGGACATGGAACCCATCCTTTTTTTTATGGCCTGCATAGTATTTCCATGGTGTATATCACATTGCCTTTTCTTGTTTAATTCTTGTTTAATAAATGAAATTGTGTCCTTGAAGTTCATGCATTGAATTCCTAACCATGAATAGGGCTCTTTTTGGAGATAAGGGCTTTGTGGAGGTAATGAAGTTTGAATGAGATAGAGAATTCCTCTCTTCTCCATTCTGATATCATTGGTGATTATAATAAATTGGCCAGAGCCATTGAGTCTTTGTCATCTACAGGTAGTTTCTCTTTACTCTCATGTTGGATACTGACGTAAGATTCATGTGTCTTCAGTAAAAGTGGGCTCTTAGAGCCTTGTGGAAATGTTTGTACCAGCAACTTTAACTTTTTATACTTCCAGAATTGTCTCTTGTGTACAAGCTACTGAGCTGATGTTACTTAACCAACTCTCAGATGGCAACCATCCACTTAGTCAGGCTTTCCAGGACACTTTGTGATCCAGAAAGAGACCTCCCTCCTTTTCATCTTTTCTTTTTTTTTTTTTTTTTTTTTTTGAGATGGAGTCACTCTGTTGCTCAGGCTGGAGTACAGTGGTGTGATCTTGGCTCACTGCAGCCTCTGCCTCCTGGGTTCAAGCAATTCTCCTGTTTCAGCCTCCCCAGTAGCTGGGACTACAAGCATCTGCCACCATGCCTGGCTAATGTTTGTATTTTTAGTAGAGACGGGGTTTCACCATATTGGTCAGGCTGGTTTTGAACTCCCGAACTTAGGTGATCTGCCCGCCTCAGCCTCTCAGAGTGCTGGGATTACAGGCGTGAGCCACTGTACCCAGCCTAGACCTTCCTCTTAAAAGCAGGGTTCCTGAGAATAGGAACTAATTACATAGGTGAGAGGAAAATGCAAGTATTGTAGAATACCATAAACATTGTTTTTAGTTTGAACAGATAAATATCAAAGTGCTTTCTTCTTAAGATTTGAAGCAAATCTTACCCTCAATTTCATAAACTCTGCTCTTCATGATGAAAGGAAACATTTAAGAAATGTATCTGATTCTCACTGACTCCCCAGAAGTCAGTAAGTTTACTAAATTTCCTATTGTTTTATGAAACTGCTGTATAGATAGTTGAATAGGTGCACTGGGTATCTGTCTTGCTTTTCATTAGAATATAATTGGGCAATTTGATTCTACACTCAAGACCTTACTTGGTATCATATTTGAAAATAATTCTCATTTAATCAGGTCTGACAAGCCCACTTTTAAAAAACAAGTTTGACATTCTGTGTGGAGTAAAAGCCTCAAAGCCTCCCCAGGAAAAGCACCCAAGCACCTGGCTCAGAAGGTCTCAGGATCAAAGGCAGTAACAAAGTCTCTTCTTGGTGCCGGATGTGCCTCAGCCAATTTAAAGGATTCACCTGAATGTAGGAAATGCAGGTGAAATCTGTTGGAGAAAGTTTCTTGTGGTCAGTGTCCTGGTCTTAGAACATGTTATGGTTTGGCTCTGTGTCCTCACTCAAATCTCATCTCGAATTGTAATCCCCATGTGTTGGGAAAAGGGCCTGGTGGGAGGTGATTGAATCATGGAGGCAGACTTCTCCCTTGCTATTCTTGTGATAGTGAGTGAGTTCTCAAGAGATCCGGTTGTTTGAAAATGTGTGGCACTTGCCCCTTTGTTCACTTGCTCTGTCTCCTGCTCCACCATGGTAAGATGTGCTTGCTTCCCCTTGGCCTTCCCACATGATTGTAAGTTTCCTGAGACCCCCCAAGTCATGCTTCCTGTTAAGCCCGAAGAATGGTGAGTCAATTAAACCTCTATTCTTCATAAATTACCCAGTCTCAGGTAGTTCTTTATAGCAGTGTGAAAACGAACTAATACAGAATAGCAAATAATAAGGAATTTTAGAAGACCAATCTAAGATTCCTTGTGAAAACTCCTAGTCATAAGTTTACTCTCCGGCCTTAGTAGTTGCTTAATAATTCATTGATTTAGAACTACAGAATAAACTCAAAGATGCCCATATGGTTAATTTAAATTCTTCTGCACCTATGTAAATATCAGGTCAAACCTTATGGGCATCCTTGGCCTGTTTGAGATTAAGAATTTTCTTTCAAGATTACTTTTATTTCTAGTGGAGAAACTGTCAGGAAATGGGCAAAAGAAATTACTAGGTGTCCTTTCAGTGAAATGCTGGAAATTATTTTAGCAGGATCTCTGGGTGATTATCTGATTTGATAGGAATATACATTTTGGGTTATTTCTTATGTTATTTTACAATTCTGTAGAGTTAGAGCTTAAATTGTAAAAAAAAATAAAACAAAATAAAATAAATTTTAAAAAAACACAGTAATACCAATGTTTCCTTCCACAGGCATGCAAATAATTACTGTTATTTGAAAGTAAATGGAGGCACAATTAAAAAAAACAGTGTTTATTTGAGCAAGTGATTCATGAATTGGGCACCTCCAAAGTAGAACTGGTTCAGGAGCTTCACTGAGGAAAGAGAAAGAGGAGGCTTTTATAGAACAACACAGAAGTAAATCAGAGAAAGCATTTGGTTGGTTTCAATTATACAGTTGCCTTATTTGATCTATCCCACTGGAAAGTCCCCAGTTAGAGGATTATAAGTGAGTAGACTGCTTCTGGCTGGTTAAGCTTAAGTTCTGTTTTGAATACAGGCATTTACAAGAAATAGCTCAAGCTGAGTTTCACCTATGTTTGCAAATCAAATAAAGTCGAGGTCACTTATGAGGCCTGACTAGTGTTGTTTGCTTAGGGGTTCTTCAGGCCTGGTCTCCTCTTTTTAGCACATTTCATAGCAATATAAATGCATCCTGTGCCCTGGAGAATGCACATATCTGTATATCAAATTCTCATTTAAACCAGTTGCAACATTTTACTTCTCTCGTTAATATACCTCCAAGGAGACAAAGCAGGAAGAGTCAGAAGCATGGAATGAAAACAAGCAGGTTGCGGTATTAAAGTCTCCGAAGTGAGGGGTGCTTCAAGAACGATACAGGGTTCACTGCTTAACTAGTTCTTGTGCTCATGAAAGGGAAAGTAGGATGAGGAGAGAAAATCACCAAGAGAACGGGGCAGCGGAGAGTGGTGCATTTGAGGAGAGACCAAAGAAAATGCTAGCAACCAGTATGGACAGCAGTGGTGTAATAAAAATTGTACTTCATCTTTTTCCTCTGTTCTTGGCACAGAGCTACCAAAACCTTGGGACTGGCAGAAATGGAAGTGCCTTCCGTAACTCATAACAAGCCCCTTTCTACTACACCTGTGTTTATGTCAGTGAGGTAACCTAGGGTGGGGCCCTTACACAGCTTCAGGATAGGGCTGGTCACCCCAAAGACCAAATGATGATTAGGGGTTGGAAATCTTCAGCTATACCCCCCAGCCCCCAGCGAAAGGAGAGTGTTAGAGATTGGGTTATAAAAACTCGTGAGCAAAGAGATTCAAGGAGCTTCCAAGCTGGCAAACACACAGATGTGCCAGGAGGGTGGTGCACCTAGAGAGGGTGTGGACACTCTCAGTCATTCCCTTGCCCCATACCCAGCCCGTCCTGTGCACCACTTCCATTTGACTGCTCCTGAATTGTCCTTTATCATAAACCAAAAAATTAGTAAGTGTAGTGTTCTCCTGAGTTCTATGAGTTGTTCTAAAACGTTGTCACATTTGGAGGGGTGGGAGTGGTGGGAACCCTGTGTTTGTAGTGGGCCTGGCAGGAGACCAGGAAGACTGGCACTCTTTTTGTGGCTGGCATGTAATATGGGGGCAATCTGGTGGCACTGGGCCCTGATCCCGTGGGGTTGTCTCTAACTCTGGTTAGTTAGAATCGAATTGAACCGTTGTCCACACAGATGGTGTCAGAGTATTAGTTGGTGTTCGGAAAAAAAAAAAGAAAGCAAAAATACGAAAGCTTTTTGAGAAGTCTGGTTTTCACAAAGAGACAATGATATGGAAAGAGTGAAATCAGGATACACATATAAACCAATGGCATCTTGTGTTTTCTATCCTTTTTAAAAGACTTTTATGGGTCTTCTTTACTAGATCCTCACAAGAGTCCTGTAAGGCAGGGGGAGATGACATTCCTATTCCCATATTCCAGCAAAGAGCTGTCCCAGGAAGGCAATAGAGTTGTTCAAGCCCACGTAACTATTTGGCAGTCGATCGGGAACATTAACCCTAATCTCCAGTTGACTGGAACGTTCTCTTTTGGCTCTAAAAGTATAAGACCTGAAAGCTCTCAATTTAAATTCAAAAATCAATTTAAAATATAGAATCAGAGAGATCCGCCTCAGCAGCTAGGGCTGTATTTGAAAGAGAAATAATGAAATCTCCTTTTTATGACACTGAGATCATCACCAAGTCCATATAAAATGACTCATTAGCTCCAGCGTACACTGGTCTCAGCAGACCTCCCGGGGGGGATCTCTGCAAAGGGACATGGACAAAGTTGTCTGAAAGAGAGGAGAGGGTTGGAAGGGCAGGCCACCTGGACACACTGGCCCGGGGGAAGGACCACAGAACAAAAGAAAGTTCAGGAGATTCTAGTAGTTGTATTTTAAAATGAAAAGGACTTGAAAAAGAATATATTTGGTTTCTGTTGTTCTAGTGGGCAAAACATGGATCAATGGATTCAAATCAATATCAAAAAATATTTTCTGACAACCACAGATGTGCATTAGAGAAATGGACTGCCTAAGAGTTATTGAGGTCTTCATCCTGAGGATGCCTGTCAAGGTGACTTTGGTTGATAAAGTACAAGAAATAGCACAGCAGCTACTTCTGCATCTCTCGGGAATTGATATTAAAATCATTCCTAACTTTGGCAGCTCTGATTTAAAAAAAAAAAGTTATTTGGGACTTTAAGCATTGAAAACTAAGAAGTTTGGTGAATCATTCAACTTTGAATTCAGTAAATCAAATCCAGAAATATACCTCAGGAAGGTAAGGCACAGTTACACTAAACAATTTCCATTTCTTGGTGAACGACAAAGGTACTTGCTGCAGTGAGTTTGATGGTTTATGCTACAATACAAGGTGGAACAGATTATGACACCTTTTGTTCTGCTTTCCCACAGGTAGTTTTGTGGTGCTTCCGTTTGCACAGGTTTGGCTTTGTTTGTGAGTTTGAGCTGGAGTTTCAGTGGGGAAGGCAGGAGAGACAGAGGCAGAGGCCCAAGGCCTGTTTGACTTCAATAAACTTACTAAAATAGAAAAATATAATAGTCCTCCGGGATAGTGACAAAATGATGCTTTATTCAAACATTGCCAATGCAATACATTGTAAAGTACTTTTAATTTTTTAAAATCATACTTTAAAAAGTTTGAAGATAAGCTAATGATTGATGAAAATGCGAATGAAATTAAACTAAAAGAAAAAACTTTCAGGTACAGAGAAATAGGGGTGTTGTCTTCCACCAGGGATTGCAGATTCAAGGCCCCAGAAACCAGGCAGGGCCCATATCAGCAAATAGGGAGAGTTATACCCACTAAATTGCTTTATAGACTCATCATTGCCAACATGTTTTTAAATATTTCGATGTAGCTTCAAGTATATTATTTGATTCATAAACAGTTCAAACTGAATATAGATTCAGAAAATGGCATTATACAAATTCTTATATCATTGTGTCCCAATAATCTCAGATTTAAATATGAATATATAGTATTTAAGTTTAAAATGCACTGTATAGTAAGACAGACTTTCTCAAGAAATTAGAGATCAGTAGGTATGAAAATAATAAAATCAAATTTGTAAAAAATTACGGAGTACTTAATAAGTGTTGATACTAAAAAAAATGAACCAACTAAATGTTTATTACTAAAAGTTAAGTCGATAATGGCAGATAAATCACATCCTTCAATTATTTTATGTGCTGTTTTCTGTCACCACTCAGGGCTTATCCATTTTAACATGTTTATGGTCATTTAAAAAAAAAATACTTTGCTAGTCAGTTATCGAAAGCTAATACCTGTCAAGAGAATTGTGAATAACAAAATGATCTAAGAGAAAAGGGCTAACCTGACTGATTATTAACATAGTTTCTCAGTTCACTGGCAACACTGAAGACCAACATTTCATGCAATTGTCAGGAATTAGGCTCTCCCCTTTACTATCATTGAGTCACACTTGAAAGCTTAGCCAAATAAAGTGATATTTATGAAAAACTGTTTGGGAGATAGAAAATTTACCCAGTCCTAGCTGTTTCCACACGATTCTTGGATGAAATCAGATCATCAGAGAGCTACATATCTGGACATCATTCAATGTCCTTCCACTTACCTTTTTCCAAAAAGCGTTTTGCTAAGTTTGAGTTTGTAATGATGTCATTGCTTTGTCTGGAAGGATATTTTAAGAAATAGTTACAAGAAGATGTTTCTAAAGATGATATTCATTATGTCGCACAGTGTTCTCCTTAGGAGAGTAGATCTGAAAATTATTTTGTGTAGTATTTATAGCAGGACTCTTTCACCTCCCGTTAAATGGCTTGCTTTCCACTCAGGGACTCTGATTTTAGTCACTGCATTTTCCAGTCTGCAATGCTAAATGTTTGGAGATGAACTTGAAGCTCCTTGTCTGGAAGGGCAGTGATGTCACAGACAAACTTTGTGGATTGAGTTTGCTCCTGGAGTCTTTTTTTTTTTTTTAATTCATTTTCACTTGCTTCATTTTTGTACTTCTTAAAGCATATTTTATCTTACTTTGTAAACTGTAACGCAAACTGTTTTTTTTAGGAAAAGGCTAAATTAAAAGGCAGAAATACATCAAAGTAAGAATATGAAGGAGGACGAAAATTGTAAAGCCTAAATATGTGTGGTTTTGTTCTGCATTTTGGAATAGTGCTGTTTTTCCTGTGCTTGTTTTCTCTGTGAGTACTTTCCAATCAATCACAACTTCAGTCACACCTAAAACTGCATTTGTGAAGCACTGGCAATTTACCTGATTTAATTTCATCAATGGAAACAGTCAATCTTGATAATCCAGCCTCCTAATTTAACTTCGTCTACATTGATGAAATTAACTGACACATTGCCAAATTCGTCCCCTCCTTTTTCTTCCTTTGTTTTAGGAAATTCAAAAGAAAAGAGAAGGAAAGAAGAGAGAGATAGAGAGGAAAAACTTAGCTTTTCTCTTCAGGCTACAGATATCACTGAAGCACTTGGCAAATAGGATGCAGAGAATCTGTAAGTTTACCAGCGTTTTTGCTATGGATTGTGGACATAGGCCACCTAGTTGAATTGTCACCATAATATGGTACAGTAGAAAAGAGTATAGACTCTGGGAACAAAACTCAGAGGGTCCCATTCCCATCTCTGTATGTGTTCTATTAATTGTGCATAACTATTTGCTCTAAAGTGAAGAACACGTATAAAGTCATATAACATGGATACCATTAATCCAGTTTGAAGGAAGGTAAAACTCATGTTGAGGTAGGCATGTGGGGTTGTTTGAGACGGACAAAGACACAGAAAGCTGATATGCCTTGAGATGTGGTACAAATTGATTTATCACTGTCAAGAAGGTTACTGTCAAATGTTGTGAAATTTAAAAAAAAAAGACAAAATAAGCAAATTTAAAATAACTGAGCTTCTCATTCAGTGCAGGAGAACCTTTCAGGTTAACTGTTTTCATCTTTTAAAAAGTGGTTACAATTCCATAAATTGTAGATAACTGATTGCAGTTTAAATGGCACCTGCTCATAGAAATGCAAATGAATTCTGTCCCCGAAAATAACTACTAATTCCTGGACAACGACCCCAACCTCCATGGAAAAAGCCAGTTTTTCATCATTTTGTAAATTCATTTCAACATTCCTGATTTACCTACATATGTGTTTATTTTGAATTCTGAATTCTACCTTGAAGTGTGTGTAGCATCATACTCATTTCTTCATTAAAGAGTTAAATAAAATATTTGACATGCATTCATTTGATATTCATATGAGCATCATGATATTACCTTTTTAAAATAGTTGCTCTTTAGTATCAATACATTTTGTTTTCAATAATGCTCCTCTTCATAATTCTGAAATATGTTTTAGGGATATGGAATGGCATTACGCAGAAATTCATTTCAACCATCACTTTGTAAGTAACTATGTTTTCTACGTAAGAGCATCTAGTTGTGAAGAGTCAAAGCATTTCATGATAGATGTATGTTATAAAATTACATCTTAAAACATAGCACTCAGTGCTTCAATGGAATGTTGAATGGGACTTTTCGTCAATCTTATTTTATAGTCAGTGGCATTAAAGAAATTTTAAGGACTGAAGTCATGATGATTAGTGGCACATAAGTGCTCAAGAGAAGGCTTAAGGGAGAGTATACCTGGGCCAGAGAGCATGGACATACGAACTCAGAGCTTCAGTGAAACAATTAATGTTTTCTTTAAAGGTGTTAGAGTGCACGGTCGGACATGGTGGCTCACGCCTGTAATCCCAGCACTTTGGGAGACTGAGACGGGTGGATCACGAAGTCAGGAGATCGAGACCATCCTGGCTAACATGGTGAAACTCCGTCTCTACTAAAAATACAAAAAATTAGCCTGGTGTTGTGGCGGGCGCCCGTAGTCCCAGCTTCTCGGGAGGCTGAGGCAGGAGAATGCCCTGAACCCAGGAGACAGAGCTTGCAGTTAGCTGAGATCGTGCCACTGCACTCCAGCCTGGGTGACGGTGTGAGACTCTGTCTCAAAAAAATAAATAAATAAATAATAAAAAAAAGTGTTAGAGTGCAAAGACCAGACTTCAGAAAAGATATATATATTGACATTCTGACCAAAAATGGACTTTATTTACCTTCTTGCCAATAGTGGCTATGGCCCCTTTTCTGAATCACTATGAAGTTGTAAGGTGAAACATGTATCATTGCTCATCGTAGTCTTCTTTTGGTTACGAGGGATGGCCATAATTTCATATGTTTTGATTATTTGTACATATTCTGTATTTTCCCTTCATATCTTTGTTCATTTTAAAAATCAAGACTTAACTCTGTGTTATTCCTTGAGTACCTATCAAAAATCTAAGGCTTTATAACACTGAGTATGTATACTGCCCTCACATCAACAGTCTCTTGGTGATATTATTAGTTCTCTGTCGTAACTGCTGGAGATAGAGCGCAGCTAATTTTCATTAAAAGAGTTTGGCAATCTCAATTGATTAGCTCCACATCTTCTTTTTAATAAATCCAAACTCTTTTTTCCTCCTATCATCAAACTTGTCAAATAACCATCCTTCATTTCTTCACTTGCATTGATGCCCCAGCCCCTGCCATCTGATTTTTGTTAGCGCACCGCTAAAATTTCTCTCGGGAAAAAGGCTTTCATGACCTTCCAAATACAATGCTATTTTTCTGTTCTTACGTTTAAACTCTACATGTTCAGATTCCATTGCCACAACTTTCCCTGGGTGCCTCATTACATCTTTTAAAAGTCATTTTCTCCCTTGGTTCCATCTTCAGCCCACAACCCTTCTTATGTTACTGCGGCAGGCTGGGGCTTGGCATAGAATATTCAGCACAACGTCACTGCTTTTTAACCAATGAGGAATATTTAATGAAGGTGCTGTCTACAAAGGGACTGACAGGGTTTAGGGGAATCAACTGAGGATGGCTCAGAACTATAGAGCTAGCCTCATCATCCCTTGACCTGTAGCAGCTAAGCAGACTCTAGAAGCAGCTGTATGAAGAGGTGCACCTGCTGCAGCTGTGGCCTTTGACTGAGAATGGCCCTCAACCTGTGGTCACCCCTTGACCCAGCAGAAAGGAAGCTGGAAAAAAAAAAAAAAAAAAAAAAAAAAAACCTGTTTTCACCTTCCTAGGTCTCTGATTTTCTCTCTATGCCTCCTCTAGATGGTACTTACCAAAAACCTGAGGGTGGAAGAGTCTACTGGTGCAGTCCACTGGGCTCAGAGTGCTCTGGTGCCCAGGCTACATGAAAGGGCAGATCTGAAGGGCAAATAGAAGACGAGAAGAGGAACAACCTGTACTCACTAGATGTTCTCATTCATCCTTATTCTCATCCATCCAGCGACAACCCACATGATGATGATGTTGACACTAATTGTAGGCCAGCAGTTTCCAAAGCTGGAAGTTTCTTATAATCATCTGAGGAGTCTTTTTTTATGAAAAAAAAAAAAAATCAGGCACACATCCCCATAAATTTTAACTTAATCAATCTGCAGTTGGACCTGATATTTAGTCATTTTAAACAGTAAGTTTCCTAATGTGCAGTCAGAATTGAGAACCAGTTTTAGATTACATATCTGCATTACATTTCAAACTCGCATATGCTATTGCCTACTAAAAATCTCCACCTACATTTCCCATATGCATTTCAAGCTATATATGTACAAAATAAATGTTTTACTTTTCTCAAATGCATTTCCCCTGATATTCTTACATTTTAATCTTAGCCAGTGACAGTACTATCTAGCTAGGTTCTCAAGATCAAAGCCGAAGATTCACAATGCTCTAACCATTGTTTGCTGTTCTCTGCATCCGCTAAATTCTTTCATACTCTTTGAGCTGTATTTCCCTCCTTTTTGGATAAATGAACTCCTACTCTGCCACTGAAATGCATCTGTCGTTTTGAAACTTTCACAACTACTCTTTTCACAACAACTCATAGGACATATTCAAACTTTTATTTCAAGGTATTTTATACACAAGCAATACTTTTACCAGTGTAACTAAATATCTCATTTACCCCACAGTAAGTTACAAAACAAATTTCAGCAGGTTAAAAATCACTGGCATTTAAAAAACTGGCATTAATGCCTATTGACATTAATGTTGAAATAAGGAAAATTGCTAAGTTTGAATCCATAAAAGTACTAAAAATTACTACTTTTACTTACTTTGTAGTATGTCATAATGTGATTATATGTACATCTTTTGTTACAGGTAAAACACTTCTGCAGCTATACTTTTGAAACGTCACTCTTCTCCACTGTGAGACAAGGAAAGAGAAGGGAAAAGGTTGCTGTGGGAGCAAAGGAGCTGGGGAAGGGTCCATGGGCTCCCTATCTCCCAGTGAGTCCACCCAACACCCTTCACAGTTCACAATTACACATTGGCCTGTGGGACATTAGCTCTTTCCTTTGCTTTCATTGTCACTATGAAAAAGAAAATGAAAACATAAACACCATTATAAAAAACGTATCAAGCCCCTTATGCATGTTCTACACACTGGTTTTCTGAAACAGGTGGGAGAGAACATGGCATCCTTCCTCTTTCACACTGAAATCCTGGCCAATTTCCCAGATCTCCACCATAATCTAATATAGGACTAGAAGCCTTACATATATGTAGCAGTTTTTGAAACTAATACTTCAAACATACAAATTTCATGTATATTTATAAATATATTTATATATAATGTTATCAATAATGCATTATAATATAATTAAATATGTTAACATGTAAACAGTATTAATGGAAGGTTGTTCAGTGGGTGTAGAGTCTCAGTTTTGCAAGATAAAAATGTTCTAGAGATCTGTTGCACAGCAATATAAATATAGTGAACATGACTGAACTGTATACTTAAAAGTACTTAAGATAATAAATTTTGTATTCTGTATTTTATCATAACTAAAAATTAATTATCTAATTAATAAATTTTGAACACAAGACATATTAGTATACATTTTTTCAAAACATTTCTAAACCTGTTAATTATCAAATTCATTACTCCAAGCATTTCTGTGTTTATCTTATATGTTTTGTTGTGTATATTTTAATATATTGTGTTATACTATGTTTTTATGTGTCTCTCTGTGTTTTCTCTTTTAGGACTTCATATCGATTTGTTGTGTCAGTAACTGTTTCTTGATTTTAGTAATCCCAACACTTAGTGCAGTGCAGGCTATGAAACTGACCCTCAAAAAATTCCTGGATTAAATGAAGAAATGAATGAATGAATCTGATTAAAAATATCAATCAATCTACCTTACAGACTTCTAGAAACATAGTTCCTAAAATAACCATGTGAGGTAATGCATATGTTAATTAACTCAATTTAGCCATTCCACAATATATGTACATTTTAAAACATCATGTTGTGCAAGATAAATACATGCAATTTTATTTGTCAATTAAAAACAAATAAAACAAATAAGTTGGCCAAAAGAAGAAGCATAGCTCTTAACTGTTGGTTAATTTGACACAGTATCATTGTGATTTCAGCCATTATAAAGGTGTTATTAATAAAAATGACTATCCACAAACCCCAGGTGGGCCTAAAAAGACTGTTCTGTAATTAACAGATGTTCCCACAATGTCCTGTTGTTTATGAAGGTAACTGTTTCTACAATTAAATACTGAACACATACTCCAGGCATTATTCCAGGTGATTTTACACATACTGTACTTGCTAATCTTTTTTTTTTTTTCTTTTTTCTTTTTTAGATGGAGTGTTGCTCTGTCACTCAGGCTGGAGTGCAGTAGCATGATCTTGGCTCACTGCAACCTCAGCCTCCCAGATTCAAGTCATTCTCCTACCTCAGCCTCCCAAGTAGCTGAGATTACAGGCGCACGCCACCATGCCTGGCTAATTTTTTTTGTATTTTTTTTGGTAGAGATTGAGTTTCACCATCTTGTCCAGGCTGGTTTCAAACTCCTGATCTTGTGATCCACCTGTGATTGCTTCCCAAAGTGCTGGGATTAAAGGCGTGAGCCACCGTGCTCGGCTGCTAATCTTTGTGTCAATCCTTAGAGGTAAGCATTCTCTTCCTCACTTTTCAATTGAGGAAATGTAGGCACAGAAAAGAAAAGTAATGTCCAAAGTCATACAATCAAGTGTGTCCTTGAAATTTTCATGTAAACATACAGAAAGTGCATAGTCACCTTGATGAATTTTTCAAAGTAAACCCATCAGTATAGCTAGAATTAGATCAGGAATTAAAACATCTTCGTCACCTAGAAACTTCCCTCCTCCACCAGCCTGGGTACACTAACCACTAAAGGTAACCACTGACTTTTCTCACTGTAGAATAGTTTTGCTTGTATTTGAAATTTGAATAAAAGTTCTTATAGAGAATGTAATCACATACAGTCTGGGTTTATCCACTCAAGGAGTTTTGAGTTTCATCCATGTTGCTGGGTGTAGCAATAATCTAGTCATTTTGATTGTGGTCTAGAATTCCATTCTACGGATATAACAAAATTCATCAATTGTACTGTTGATTGACATTTGGGCTTTTCTCATTTGGAGCTATTCCAAATAATGCCACCATTAACATTTTGTACAAATCTAGGGTACACATATTTACAAATTTCTGCGGAATGAAATCATAGGTTGTAAGAGATCTTAGAATTTAGTTCATTCATTTTTACTCAATTCCAGGGCTCTTTGACGAGTCTGTGGCATATCATTAGGTTTTACTAAATCCATTTAGTCATTTTGCCATTCAACCATTTATTTATTGTATATATGTGTATGTGTATATATATGAATGTACATGTATATATATACATGCATACATGTATGTGTCCATATACATGCATATATTTGTATGTACATACATATATGTGTGTGTGTGTGTGTGTGTGTGTGTGTGTATGTATACACACGGTTGGGGGAAGAAAGAGAGAAAAGATAATTAATAAAGTTTGTTATGCACCAGGCACTCATACTGTGCAGGTCCTGGTGACAGGATAAAAACCATCTGGAGCTTTTCCTTATCTTCATGGAATTACAATCCAATAGTTTGATTCACTGCAGTTAACGTAGAGGAAAAAAATAAAAACAGATTAATATTTCTAAATTTCCTATGTACGTTCACAGAGTCAACTGAACTAGCTTCAATGAATTGAAATAACCAACAAAATTGATCACATTATAATGTCTTGCATTCATATAAGTTGGACTGTTTATTATATTTACTCCATGTTACTACACCCAAGGCTAGCGTTTATGTCAGAATGGCTCCCAGGGGTAAATAATCTCTCAAAACCAAGAATCTGAGTATTGCAGATTGCCAGTGATTCGTTTTTCCTTTAATATCTTATGGAGGCTGCAAAACATATGTGGTAGAAAACCGACGCTGGCCAGAAGACTCATAATGACCGGATTTGATCACGGTTCTGTCACAGCCATTATGCACCATCTTTCATTATCGGCTGGAACTTTCTGGGGCTGTTTCCATTGTAAAAAGGGACTGATCCACATGAACACTAAGAGCTTTTCAAGCTCATGTACCTCACAGTTTGTTTTATAGCTGGCAGTTCTGGCATTATTTGAACTGTGGTGCAAAAAAAATCCACTTTTAGGAAAACTATTTACAATATCCTAATATAGTCCCTTAAGAGAACATGTGATTGGGTTCATTTTACAATACACTGCATGATATATTTAAAGTGCAATAAATTCTAGTCATTTTCTTTAGTGGGTAAAAATCTGTATTTACCTTTCAGTTCATCTATTTAATATAGACAGTGAAGGTCTAGTGAACAATTTTCTAGGTTTTCTTACTAATCTGCTTCATTATTTTGTCATCATTCAGTAAAAATCCCTCAACAAATGCTATAAACATTAAATGAACAAGGAAGACCAACCAAAAATTATAATATTAGCTATGACACACACATACACACACACTCACAAACAGTGTATCTAATTCTGTATCTTTAGCTCTCACAAAACAGGATTTTTTTCCTGCATATTTTTTATTCCATCTTCACTCAATTAAAAAGCACATTTCTGAAGCATTTAGTGTGAGTTGCTATTTATGCCCGTCAATAACTCACATCATCTGCAAAAAATATGTTTGTATCCTTCCTACCCCCGTCAGAGATGAAAGGAAGGAACTGATGTGCTAAAATGGCTTCATGTGCCCAAATCATGCAAATTCTCTAAGCCATTTCCTAAGATTTGCAGATGTGTAAATTGCATCTTTTTTTAAAGAGTAGGTATACAACGGTATGAATCTCAAATCAGTTTTTGTTCCACCTCATAGTTCTTCAAATGATGAGAACTGATTTATTATTGAGGCATTGTCAAAACTCTGAATGGAGTGTAATCTTCCATTTTAATCTTTTATGAGGCAACTGGGTAAAAAAAAATTTACAGATGCAAACGATGTGTGTCAGTGTACGTATGCACACACACTTACATAATATCAGCATATGTGTCACACTAAAGGGGATTAGACCTCATGGAGCACCAGAGTGACTTGAGAAAAACCTCCGAATGGTGACACTAAAAAGGAAAAGGACTGCATTTAATAAAATCTGGACAACATGGCAAAATGTACACAGTGTCTGATACATAGAAAACCCTCAATAAAGTGTTTGTCTACTCCCATAAAATAGTGGGATCATTTTCTCTCTGAGCTTATAGCTATAGAATAAAGATGGGATATTTTAAGTTGTTAGATTCTTTGTGTTCATTTTTATACAGAGTTAGTATAACCACTTTACCCATTTGAGAGGAATTGCCTTTCCAAGACACCAGAGATGCATTTAATTCTATGGAAGAAACGTTATTCCAACTGATGTCCCCAAGTCTTGGAAACAAACTGTTAACTTTTTCTTTTCAGTGAGTTTATGATAGTCTTTTAAAATCACATTAGTGTTTCCGCTAATGTGGAAAATGTATGTATATTATACAGTATACTATAATATATTATATATACATAAATTATAATATGTTATAAATATATGATATGTTATATAATATGAAGTTTTTATATAATTATAATACATATTAATATAATAATTATAATAACGAATTAATAGTATATATAATTCTAAATTTATAATATATAATTTTATACAACTATACATAATATATAATATATTCATTTATATGAATTTCTTTATAAATAAAGAAATTTTATTTACATATATATTCCATCATTGTATATTGTATCATTATATAAATATCTCTATCTATCTATCTCTAATGCTTTGGGGTTTAAAAGCCGTGCCAGTGGAAAATAATAATAGCATCATGTCTGAATACAAGTATGATAAATGCTGTGTGTGGTTGTAATAAATGTGCAGATGGATATAGATAAACTCTGACTTACCAGTGGTCACCCTGGCTGATGCAAAAGACCATACATCCTTTGTATTTGTAAAGGAAGAATCAAAGTGCACTGAAATTTATTTGAACCCTTCTCAGATTTTCTGAGTAGTTCTTTTATTCTTCTCCCAAATAGTCATTTACACTGTTTAGCAACTTTCTGAAGCATGAATAAAACTCGCAAAGCTAATAAGAAGCACTGCAATTCTCTATCTGTAACTTGAAACAAGATTTGGGTTGAACCTATGACAGGGCACACTGAATGGTTTATATTTGGTGGGTCTTCTCTGCATTGTTTTCTGAAGGATTTCCTAAGTTTCTCCAGGTGTGCCCCTGGCAGGGATCAGGAAGCAGGAGCAATGGACAGGCAATAGACACAGCTGAGGTGCACTGAACCTTCTCCAGATGGCTTCCCTCCTCTCCTCTGAGACACAGTGCAATAATACCTTATGGATAGAAAGTCTCTGAGGTAACTTCATGGAAGCTGAGTCCTCAGCACTGGGGAAACCTGGGAAGAATGATGGAGAGAGAAGAGCAAGGAAAGAGAGAGGAGAAGGGAGGAACTGGAGAGTCCAAAGAAACGCTGAGGCTCTCCCTGTAACTTTTTGGCAATGGTTCTTGGGCAGCTCTCGATCCTAGAGTTTGAAATGTAAAAACTTCGGCATTAGGTGTAGAATGTAATTGTCTCTTATGGAATGTAAATCAGAATATCAGTAATAAGCTGAGTAATTTTAAAATCACTCATTTTCTGCTTATTTCTGCTGCTATCTTGATATAGTTTGGCTGTGTCCCCACCCAAATCTCATCTTGAACTCTAACTCCCTCAGTTCCCATGTGTTGTGGAAGGAACCTGGTAAGAGGTAACTGAATCATGGGGTGGGTCTTTTCTGTGCTGTTCTTATGATAGTGACTATGTCTCATGAGATCTGATGGTTTTAACAAACAGGAGTTTCCCTGCACAAGTTCTCTCTCTTTGCCTGCTGCCATCCATGTAAGACGTGACTTACTCATCCGTGCCTTCCACCATGATTGTGAGGCCTCCCCAGTCACGTGGAACTGTGAGTCTCTTAAACCTCTTTCTTTTTGTAAATTGCCCAGTCTCGGGTGTGTCTTTACTAGCACCATGAAAATAGACTAATACATATCTACACCATTCCTCAGTATCTATCTCATAGCAGAGACTCAAAATATTTTTCTTTGAAAGATGTGAGTTTGAATTGAAAATCTAATATCTTTCCTAATAGTACCACCCATGTTGATCTAATTTGTGCTTTGATTAAACTATCAATAATATTCCAATGACATACAATTTAGCTCTAAGAATACAGTAGTTCTCCCTTATCTGGACTTTCACTTTCTGTAGTTTCAATTACCTGTGGCACACTGTCTTTTCAAAATATTAAATGGAAAATTCTGTAAATAAAAAATTCCTACGTTTTAAATTGTGCGCTGCTCTGAGTAACATGATGAAATCTCTGCTGTCCCATTCAATTCTTCCCTTGAGGTGAATCATCCCTTTTCCAGCGTCTCCATGCTGCAGACACAACCTGCTTATTAGGTCAATAGTAGGCCACCCTGCATCGTGATGCCTTTCTCATTCACCTCACTTCATCACATCACATAGGCATAGTATCTTCTCACATCATCAAAAAACGGTGAGTACAGTACAATAAGATATTTTGAAAGAAAGACCCCATCAGACAACTTTTATTACAGTATATTATAATTATTCTATTTTATTGTTAGCTATTATTGTTTATCTCTAACTACGCCTAATTTATAAATTAAACTTTATCACACATGTGTATGTATACGATGAAAACATAGTATGTGTAGGGCTTGGTACTATTCATGGTTTCAGGCATCTACTGGCAGTCTTAGAATGCATCCCACTATGATAAGGGGGAACATATTCCCATGAGGGCAAGGGGGAGCATATTCCCACCAGAGCAAGGAGGATACTGTGTTGTGAACATCAACTATTGCAGGAAAAAAGAGAAAGCTTTAATATGTTGTTGCTTTCAAATTCAGCAGGAATTTGACAAACATTTTTTCTGCTAAATATTGCTGTTTAAGTTTTGGTCTTGAAAACAAAATCTTTCTTTACTAAAAATGCCAAAAATGCTAATTATCTCATTTATTCATTTTAAAAAATCCATCTTTCTCTATAGCATGTCAAATGCTTCTGAACTAACATGGAAATGTGGGGAAATCCCTTCCTAGAATTTCTCCTCAAAAGTGCAAACTTGCCTGCTCCTTCCCTTTCAGCCGTGGCATTCTTGGTTTCCAATTTATTCTCTCCTTCAACTGCCCTATATTTATTCTTTCCCCAATTTATTCTCTCCATCAATTGTTCCTAGAGGGCAAATGGTCTCTGAGCACCAAACCATGGCCCTGCTCTCGGCCATCACCGTTCTGGGCCATGGCTGAATAGTGACTTCTTCATAGAAACAGTCTAGGATCTTATGGAAGCCAAAGAAGAAGATCTTCTTGAATTCCCAAGTTAATCTTATTCTTTTTAACTTCCCCTTACTGCCTTCATTGAGTCTTACTATTCCCAGATATGAGAGGCCCTAGAGTATAGTTTATCTGTGCTGGTTCACTCAATGAGTGCACCTGTGGTTTTATTATATGGTGGGTGTTTCTATCCTATTTGGTTATCTGTCTACATGATAGTCTGCATGGATGATGGATTGTCACTTTGAATTCAACGTGTTCAAAATTGGATTCATTATCTTTCTCTAAAAGCTTGTTTCCTTTAAAATAATTCATTTCTATCTGAGGTATGCCATCACGACAGCTTTTGCAATAAACCTTGGAAACACAATTTCTCATCCTCTTTTTTTTCATAATCTCATTCTAAACTTTCAATGCTTTTCCTTCTAAAAATGATCATGTTGAGCCATTTCTCTTTATTTCCATGTCACCACTTCACTAATTGCCATTGTTACAGGATTCCACATCTATATTATTTTCACAATTCTCATGGAGAGGTCATGTTGCCTCGCAAAGCCCACCAGTCTTTTCCCAAACTTTGCCAATGACTCCTATATTCACTGCCTCAAATCCAAATCTTTACTTACCTAAATCAAGCCTGCTCTCAGTTGAGGTTGTTTTGTTCTTTGTGGTTAAAATGTTTGAATCTGAAATAAACATAGTCGTTTCTTGATTATATTGTATATCTTCATATGTTTTTTAAAACTCTCAATGCCAGTTTACTTAAAATTAATGAATAGTGATTTCAGTGCGGTAGCTAAGTAAATGCTGTTCTTGTAAAAGTCAAGAAGGAAATAATGGTTATATAGTGTTTTCATTTATACACAGCTTTTTTATTTTCTTGGAATTTCTCATTGAAATTTTTATTATCACAGGATTTCTTTTTATTATTTCTCTAAATTATGTCTATATATTTTTCTATATCTCATACTATACCTTTTCCTAGGTTATCCCTCTGTTTGACTGTAGCACATCCTGAAGTAATTTTCTAAGAACATATTTGTATAAGGGAAATTTTCAGAAATATTTTCGTATTATAAAATATCATAATTTGAAGCTCATACTTGATTGATGTTATGATGATAGATTGAAAATAAGTTCTCTGTAGAATTTTTGAGGCATTCCTCCATTGTCTTCTAACATCCAGTGTTCCTGACACAATTTCTAATAATTTTATATTAAAATATTGAGGATAGTTTCTAAGATAATACAAAGTATTACTGTATATCTTTGCCCCCACTTTTCCTAAAATTGCCATCTTACATAATGATGTTTTATTTGCTACAACTAAGAAACGAACATTGGTACAACAATAATAACTAAAATAGACTTTATTTGTATTTCTTTAGTTGTTCAACTGATGTCTTGCTTTCTGTTCTAGAACTTTGAGTGGCATACCCTATTTCATCTAACTTTCATGTTTCCTCAGACCCCTCTAATCTGTGACAGTTCCTTAGTCTTACTTTGTTTCTCACGACTTTGGCTTTTTTGTTTTTGCTTTTGTTTTTTGAGATTGAGTTTTGCTCTGTCTCCCAGGCTGGAGTACAGTGGCAAGATCTTTGCTCACTGCAAACTCCACCTAATGGATTCAAGCAATTCCTATGCCTCAGCCTCCCAAGTAGCTGGGATTACAGGCCCACACCACCACACCTGGCTAATTTTGGTATGTTTTTTTAGTACAGTTGTGTTTTCTCCATGTTGGCCAGGCTGCTCTCAAACTCCTGACCTCAAATGAACCACCCATCTCGGCCTCCCAAAGTGCTGGAATTAAAGGCGGGAGCCATGGTGCCCGGCCAACTTTGACATTTTTAAAGAGCCTGAACAGGTACGTTGTAAAATACATCTCAATTTTTCTTTGGCTGAGGCTTGCTCATGATGAAACTTGGGTTATGGATGTGTGGGAGCAATGCCATAAAACTGAAGTGTCCTTGTCATCTAAGAAGAACACCCATGGACCCCTGACTCTTATCTCTTGTACGTGACCAGATTTTTCTGTTGGTATTTTCTGTGGTTCCAGGGGATGTTTAAAAACATGAATTGTCCCATTCATTGCATTAGGTTTCCACTGAACCTCTTTTGATGTGCCTGTTTGTATATTCAAGCTCTGAAAATTTCTCATTTATTTGTTTTTTGATATGTGCTACTTTCCTTAATCTTTGTCCTCCTTTAATCTTATTTACACCAGCATTTATTAGCCTTTTGTTTACACGGTATCATGAGTTATTTTCTTTTTTTGAGTAAATTACTGTTGAAGATGATTTACGAAAACACTGGTTCTTACGGTCTTTTCTCAAAGTTTAAAAGGTGAAACTCATAATTTTTTTTTTTAAATTTCTGATCTCCACACATTCAAAACTAAAATACAGGCAGGCATAATTTTGGCTTCTACTTCTTCTACTTTTAATAATTAACACAATTATTTTGAACTATTCTGGCCTCTGCACACTTCAAAGCAGTGACCCATAATGTCGGGCATTCTTCATCTCGTCTGACTCGCAGCTGACCGGGCGGGCATACTGGTTGTACGGCTTGGCTCTCTGTCCACGATCCTGAAGGGATGGAAGCCAGTTGTTTGGTCATTCCGACACCAGACACTGTATGCAAAGCTGACTGTGTTTTCTCTGGCGAATTGGGAAGAGGGACTACACTTGAAATTGATGAGATGAGTTTCAGTTACCAGCTGTTCCACTTGGGTCCTTTCCGTTCCTGTAAGGCTCCCGGACACTGGCATGAGGTCATGTTTCCTTTGTCTTCAGTAACACTTTTCATAATCAAGTTCTAGGCCACTAGATAAAGGCTACTCTTATGATTTCTATTTCCTTATTAAAGTAGGTTATACACAGAAAACATACATTGGAGCCTGCCTTCCTGATTTTCCTGTAGTGGTTTACTTACTCTGATTTCCCTATTCGATATGAAGCTGCTTCAAAATCACATGTTCAACTGAAATTCTAGAATCCCTCTTAAAAATCAGGGTTGGGTGCAGTGGCTCACGCTTATAATCCCAGAACTTTGGGAGACCGAGGTGGGCAGATCACGAGGTCAGGAGTTCGAGACCAGCCTGGCCAACATAGTGAAACCCAGTCTCTACTGAAAAAAAAAAAGAAATTAGCCATTAGCCAGGCGTGATGGTGGGTGCCTGTAATCCCAACTACCTGGGAGGCTGAGGTGGGAGAATCACTTGAACCTGCGAGGTGGAGGTTGCAGTGAGCTGAGATCGCACCACTCCACTCCACACTGGGCAACAGAGTGAGACTCTGTCTCAAAAAACACACAACAAACAAAAAATCAGCGGTCCATCAAATACATACGACTTGCTAAGCAAATTAAGGATGTTTGCCCTTACATACAAACCTTAGTTCTTACAACTGGAGCCAACAACAGATTCATACAGCCAACTCTAGACAGTCGAGAGACTGTTTACCCAGGTTACACACCATCTCTACATCATCTCTTCCTCCCACAAGCTGCCATCTAATTTTAGTTACGTCAGTATTAGTGCCTTCATAATGATGGAGGAAAGGTATTAAATTTCTTTCTTCTGGAGACCCTGTTTTTAATAAATCAATCACAAATGAGATTTATTAAAAACAAATGGCTAAAATGATTTTTAGATTATTCATATTTCATAGTAACTGCCGATCGAAACATTAATGACTACACATTAAGTTGTTCTATATTTATTTTGTCCAGCAAATTTTCTTCTGGATAAACATATGGAAAGAAAATGGCTTTCTTAGTTAAAATGATATTTGACATAATTCCAAAGCTATGACAATTTCCTTATATTTGAAACACTTTCTGCTGATGCAGCATTTCTTTAAAGCATAGTTTATTTCACGACTTGAAGATAGAAAACCTCCTGAGTATGAAGCACTGGGTACCCAAATGTCCTGAGAAAGTCTCCCTCCTTTTTTATACCTCGGAAGCCAAATATGTTATTTACTCTTGAACGTGTTCCTACATCTTGCTCCATAGGTCATTTAACATCACCATTCATTCAATGTCCAAACTGCACTCATTGGATACACGAGGTTCTAGGGCAGTTTGAAGATTTCCTTAGGACCAAAACAAACAAGTAAACACCTCTGACTATGTTTGGTCGTTTAGTCTATGGTGGATCTGTAGAATGCATTTTTTTAAAACTGAAGTTCGGATGTTTTATTTATTTTAGAAATGTAAAAGGCTTCTGTGTCTGTGAACATGCAGTGTTGTATGGTAGAGGAAGACACAGGCTCTGAAGTAAGATAGATCTATAAGTGACTTTACTTCTTTTACAGATGTTGGAGGAACTTTGGGAAAAAAAAAGCTTTTTTGGATAAAAGTTGCTTAAAATTTCAGATCTCTCTTCCCATATATAAGTGGAAATATTTATATATATTTAAATGTCTGTCATTAAGATACTTTATTTATTTATTTATTTATTGAAACGGGATCTCACTCTGGAACCCAGGCCAGAGTGAAGTGGAACGACATTGGCTCACTGTAACCTCTGCCTCCCAGGTCTGAGCGATTCTCCTGCCTTGGCCTCCCTAGTAACTCGGACTATGGGTGCACCCTACCACACCCAGCTAATTATTGTATTTTTAGTAGAGACGGGGTTTTACCCTGTTGACCAGGCTGATCTCAAACTCCTGATCTCAGATGATCTGCCCACCTCGACCTCCCAAAGTGCTGGGATTACATAGTGGCATGAGCCACTATGCCCAGCCATGAAGATACTTATTAACAATATATAAAATTACAGAATCTGGCATTTAGAGGTGCTCAATGATTTATATAAACATGTGAATAGAAAAGAATATAAATCTCCATTCTTGATGGCATAAATGATCATATAAAATGTTATATATCCTAGAAGGTTCAGAAAAAATTAAGACTAGATTTGAAATAAAATTATCTAGTAAAGAAATATGAATGGGATGTAAAATAATATCAACTACTCACCCTTTGAATAAGCAGGCTTATGAGAAGCTGGGGAAGAATTCTTATGCTTCATATTAATTTTCTGCAGGAATCAAGGTGCTCAGTACTTCCTCTTGTCTCCTTTAGTCTACGCAGATACACTTGGTAAATAGTCCCATTTCCCCTTCATGTCTTCCTTTCTTCCCTTCATTGTAATAATGACCTGTAAGTACAAGAAGAATTACTGTCAGGTAAAAGCCTTTTTAATAGATCCTGCAATGAAAATTATAATTACTTTAAAGCAGTAAAATTGTAATTCTAGTAGGTAATACTCAGGCATGTTCTTCCCAAACATTCCTTTAAGTCTTCCGTGATATTTTCTGAAGCTCCGAAAGAATTTCCCCTTTTAAAGAACTGACATATAAAATATATGCACTCTCCCACTAGAGATAAGAGCTACTTTACTCCCGTATTTTATTATTGTATGGATAGATAAGTGGATAGATGGTGTCAAGCACTCAAATGATCAGACCTATAAAGGGCTAGACATAGAAAGACATAATTTCCCTGACCTCTCCAACGTGCAGTCTATTCTCACTCTAGAGGATGAAATGCAATGACCCAAATCTAAGAATGAAGGTACACAATGTATTTCAGCGGAGTGGACGTATAGCTATGGCCTTACAGTTGGCACTTACTCTATGCCCTGATGATACTGAATTTGGATATGATACACAACAATATTCAGCTTTTGGAGGGCTGGAGAAGGGTCCATTGCAAAACTGTGTGGAGTTGACCCTTGGAAAAAAAGCAGAATTTACATTTCTGTTTTAAATATTATAAGGTATAGTACTGTTCTAATTGCTCTACATAAATAATTTAATTTAATCTACTCAACTGCTTAGGGTTTTATGTATTATTATTCGTCTCACTTTATAGTTGTGGAATCTGTCTAGGTAACTCATCTGAAGGCAATGCTTAGCACTGCTTAGCAGCCCAATAGTGGTACCAGCTCAGCATCATGGTTTTATTTATACTTTGTCTCTGTAGACCTTGCTTTATTCCAGGCTTGAGAAGGAGTTCTACAAGGATTTGGAAGTAACTCCTTTTCCATTGAAGTTGTTTAAAGAACACTTACCTTTTGAGTAAGCCAGAAGGTTTTTTTGAAAATACGAGGAATGTTATGCTTTTTTATTTTATAATGCCTATTTGAGCTGCATACCCAAGGCTACCTGTCAATAATCAGTCACTTTTCACAGGTTATTTTTACTACAATCTATGACACAGATGATCACACTGAGCTATTTAGTCTCTTAAACCTCTGCTTTGTACTTGATTACCTAAAACACTATTTATTTCACTTCAGCCCAATAAATACTTACTGAGTGCCTGTTATGTGCCAGTCACAGATGCCAAGATATAACCTGTGATTTAACAGAGTAACATAATATCACACATTGCTTCAAGAGTGTGTACACTGGGCAAAGGGAGCAAAGAGGCACTTGGCTCACCCTAGAGCAAGAGGAGAAGCTCTCCAGATTTGCTGACCTAGAAGGACAAGTCTTGAAGTAGGAGGGTGGGGAGAACCAGATGAACAAGGGAGGTAAAAACGTGATCTAGGGAGGCATCCAAGGAAGCAAAGGCACGAGTGAGCCTGGTAAACTTTTGGGCAGGCAGAAGGAAGGCAGTTAGGCCATTAGGAAAGCAGTATGGCTGCAGTGAATTCTACAAAGAAGGCTATGGGAAAGACACCTGGAAAGGTAGGGAGGTAAGGATATGGACAAGCTATGCCAAAGAGCTGGACTTTGTCATGGAGAGTGAGTAGGTGCTTTTACATAGGAAAGTCACCTGATAATATTAAAACCTGTGAAACATCACTCTGGTGAAGGTGTGAATGAATTTGAAAGGGGTGTAACATTGTTCTACTTTGGTTTACTCCTCAGTACCCTTGGCTGTGTACATTTGACTAAAGAGAGGACTATAAAATCAAAAACCAATGAAATAGTTTCCAGAACACAGAACTATTAAGCTTAAGAAAAAGACAGAAGGAACTGAAAAGAGAGGAAATGTGTTTTGGAGCATCACATTCCCACCTCAGAAGAAATAAGGAAGGAAGGAGGAGGGTGTTCCCACAGCTCTTCAACCAGGCCAGCTCCTCAGCCTACATCCCCATCTCATCAAGTAAGAGGGATTTTTCAACTGGACCAACCAGATGGTTTAACAGTGCACTCCCACACCATTCAACTACGCAAGGGACATTCACTTAACATATGCAGTCGTATAACACCTACTAACATTTTCAAACATTAAACCTTTAAAAAAGAGTCCTAAGAAATAGAAGCATGAAGTATCATCTCTCAAGTATATAGACACTACTTCATGGTGTGGTAATACATGCATATAGAAGCTAGTAAACACCTCTAGGAGATGCAAAAGGAATTAGAACCTCCACAAGGTGCAAGCAAAACCTTGAAGTGAGCCTGTTCTTTACTCAGTACTTTTTTCCTCTTCGACATTGTAGGTGTGTTATCTCTACCATCTGTATTTGTCTACTGCAGTCTCCATTGATGGTGAAAGTGTTTTCACTCTTTGGCATTTCTCATCTAGTGCTAGAACAGTGAGTTGCATGGAGTAGCAGGTTTATAAACATTTGCGAGTAAAAACATCCAACCTAAAACCCAAGGTAAACTCCTGAACCAAATGCCCAGAGTAATGTGAATCTTTTTCTATACTCTAGAGTTTATGGCTAGAAACTGCACTGAATGCACTGTATCCTAAACTGGAGTCAGGACAGTGGAAAACTGAGTCCAGTGATGAAAGGAAGAAGCTGTGCAAGTTATGAAAAAAGCTGGTATGGGAAACTTTTTATGTGATGGCTGTGTACTTTTTTCTTATTTTTTAAGAGCAGGTAGCTATCTTCTCATATATAATTAATTTACAAATCTCCATTTTTTGATGTATGCCATAAAACTGTCATTTTAATTATTTATTTTCAATTTATTTTCTATTCTACTAATGAAGATTACAATGAAGAGGAAGGGGAAATCAATTTTTTTAAAAAAAAAAAAAAGGAAAATATAAAATTCAGACCTAAATCTGTTTTTCTTCTTCTGATCCATTTACCCAGCTTCATCTTCATATTACCTGTAGTCCTGTGCTGTAGGGCAGTGTTCAGTTGGTTCACAAAGTCATCCAATTCAGGAAGCTTTCTAGACACTCAGTACTTCCCCTCAAATATACTCTTTCTGCACACACACACACACACACACACACACAGATCTTCCTTCTCTAAACGCCCCATGATACTGGATCTATCCTTTGATCACTCTTGTTTATGATGTGATATTGTTGTTAAGTATATCCTGTGTATCAAGCTCTCTATTATGTATTTTAAGGATTTAAAACGACTTCGTTGTTTGTATATACTTTGTGTAACATCCTTTTCTATGAGAGCATAAAGACAAAATTTGCATCTGATTTTTTAGAACATAATATGCATACACGTTTCAGAAAGCATGCCTCTAATTAAATATTTGATGAGTGCAGAAGAGTGAGTGAGAGTATGAATGTCTTTAAAAGATCATTTGGTTATTACATTAAACCAGATAGTCTCTTGGTAAACTTTAAGTTACATTATGTGGCAAGAATTACAAATTCTCCACTGGCACACATGTTGCAGCATCTACTATCTTCTTTCATCTGATCACATGTCAAAAGGAGATTTTTGAGCCATCATTCAGCTAATTGTTCATGAAGCACAGACCAAAATATTGTCATAAATGTAGTTAAAATTATCATTTTGTTAACTGCTATATTAAGAAAAAATGGATACAAAATAAATTTTACATGTTTAAAATGTACCACTTAATAGGTTTTGGCATATGTTCACCCCTTAAAACTGATACTGGCTGCCCCTTCCCAAAGCAACCACTGACCTACTTCCTGGCCTTATCTATTACCTTACATTTCCTAGAACTTTGTGTAAATGGAACTATATAGTGTACTTTTTGTTGTTTAACTTAGTTCATTTAGAATGATTTTTTTTGTTTGTTTTTTGAGATTCATTCACATAGTTGAGTGTATCAATACTTCCTTCATTTTTGCTGCTTGGTAGTATTTCATCACATGGGTGTGCTACAGTTTTTATATTCAGTCATCTGTTAATGAACATTTGGGTTGTTTCCTAATTTGCACTGTTAAAAATAAAACTGGTATGAATTTGTATGTACAAATATTTGCATGGACATATGCTTTCACTTCCGGTGGGGAAACACCTAGAATGGGAATCAATAAATCCTTAGGTAGGTATGTATTTAAAATGTTAAGCAACCATCAAACTATTTTCTAAAGTAACTCCATGGCTTTATCTTCTCACCGGTAGTGTGAAAATTCCAGTTCTCTCAGGATTCTTCACCAAATTTAGTGTGGACAGTGTCTTGAAATTGATTCAAATAGGTGTATAATGCTGTCACATTGTGCACTTCATTTAGACTTTTTCTAATAACTAAGTACATTGAACATCTTTTAATGTGCCTATTGCTATCCACATGGCTTCTTTGATGAAGTGTCTATTCAAATCAGTTACCCATCTTTTAATAGGGTTGTTATTTTAAGTTTTGAGAATATTTTTTAAAATATTTTGAATGCAAGTTCTTTATTAGACGTTACACATATAGCTTGATGAATGGTTTTTCCCAGTCTGCAGCTTGTCTTTTCATTCATGGTACCTTTGGAAGGGCAGTTCAATTTTGATGAATTAGATGAATTACAACATATCAATTTATTCTATTATTTATCTGAGCCTTATCTAAAGTCACAAATAACTTATTTCTGTTTAGAATTTCTGTAGTTTTAGACTTAACTCTTAAATCTTATTTGAGTTAATATTTTACATAAGGCATGGTATGAATTAGAGATGCATTATTTACATATGGATATCCAATTAGTCGAGCACCATTTATTTAAAGGCTAACCTTTTTCCATTTAATCTTCTGTAAAACTTTGTCAAAAATTAATTGTTCGTAAGTGTATAGATCTACTTCTGGAATATCTATTTATTCTCTTGGTCTCATATTTGTCATCATATGATAAGTCTTGAAATCTAATAATGTTAGGTGTACAACTTTGTCTTTTTTATTGAACATATTCTATTTTAGATGCTTTGCATTTCTATATTTATTTTGGAAACAGTTCACTAATTTCCAAAAAACACAGCCTAGAGTTTTAATGAGTACATATAGTACTATTTCTTCCTTTCCAATCTTGGTGATTTTTTTTCTTTTCTTTCCTGATTTCATTGACTAAAATTCCAGTAAAATGTTAAATAAAACTGGTGAGAGTTGAATCTGTTTTGCTCCTCACCTTAGTGAAAAAAGTTTCAATCTTTCGCTACTAAGTTTGATGTTAGCTCTAGGCATTTCTCATGCCATTTTTCAGATTGAGATGTGTCTATCTTAACTCTTCTAAGAACACTTATCAGGAAATTCAGTTTATAAATGTGTGTAATTTCAGATTAATTTTCAAACATAAAACCAAACCTTAATTCTTAGAATAAATATCTCCTACTTTTATATGTCATTATTTTGTATATTGTTGAATTTGATTTGTTATAATTTTGTTAGAACTTCTTCATTTTGCTCATGATGAATATTAGTCTATGCTTTATTTTCTATGAATATAATTGTCTGGTTATGATATCAGAGTAAATCCAGGCCACAAAATGTGTTGGGAAGTGGTTCCCCCTTTTAAATTTTCTGGGAAAACTTGGGTAGAGTTGTCATTTTCCAAAAATATTTGATATAATTCATCAGCGAAATCATCTGGGTCTGGAATTTTGGTGGGGGCAGGTTTTTAACTACAATGTAGAGTACTTCAAGTAATCTAACTCTTCTTGAGTGACTATTGTTGTATTTTCTCAATAAGTGTGTTCATTTTTTGAAGTTGTCATATTTCCTGGCATACAGTTGTTTACAATGTTGTTTTTTATTACCTAATATCTATGGATCTTTAGTAATGCCATTTCCATTCTTTGGAAATTTGGTGCTTTTTTTCACATAATTCTGGCTAGAGATTTATTAATTATTGATTGACTCAAAGATTTATCTTTACTTTTTTGAATTTCTCTATTGTTTGTATTTTTGTTATTGATTACTATCGGATATTTACTGTTTTATTTATTCTATATATTTTGCGATTAATTTGGTGATTCTCTCCTAGTTTCTTAAGTTGGAAGGTGAAGTGAATAATTCGGAGCTCTTTTTCTAATATAGATGTTTAGTACTATATATTCAGCTAAGCACTGCTTCAGTGGTATCCTACTTATTCTGACATGATGCATTTTTATTTTCATTCAGTTCACATATTTTAATATTTCCATTTTGGTTTGTTATTTGACACATGGATTGTTTTGAAGTATGTTATGTAATACCCAAATAATTCAGGAATGTCCATATATCTTTCTGCTATTTATTTCTTATTTAATTTTACTTTCATCACAGAACATATCTTATGTGGTATGAATCATGTTAAATAAATTAAGACCTGTTTTATTGTCCATAATATGGTCTATTTTGGTAAATGTTACATGTGAACTTGAGAATAATGTGAAATCCTATGTTGTTACAAGGAGTATTCTTGGTGTCAAGTAGATTAATTTGATTGATATAGTTGTTCAAGTCTTCTATATTCTTAGTAACTTTCTATTTCTTTTATCAGTTAATAAGGCTGAACGTTAAAATATCAGCACATATTTGAAGAATTGTCTAGTTCTTTTTTTCAGTTCTATCAGTTTTTACTTCATATATTTCTATTTCT
The DNA here is from genome assembly GCF_001698545.2 of Rhinopithecus bieti. Lineage (NCBI taxonomy): Eukaryota > Metazoa > Chordata > Mammalia > Primates > Cercopithecidae > Rhinopithecus > Rhinopithecus bieti. The sequence goes on along the minus strand of NW_016825370.1, from coordinate 1,021,600 downwards.
TTATTGTGGCAGAAAACACATAAAATTTACCATCTTAACCATTTTCCAAGTGTACAGTTAAGTAATGTTAAGTATATTCTCATTGTGGTGAGACACATCTCCATACATTTTCATCTTGCAAATTTCAGTTTATACCTATTAAGCAGCCCTGTTCTACTCTGCCCACAGCCTCTGGTAACCACCATTCCACATTCTGTTTTTATAACTTGGACTTTTTTAATACTATGTACATTGGATCACACAATATTTGTCATTTTGTGACTAGCATATTTCACTTTACATAATGTCCCGATGGTTTCTCAATGTTGTAGCAAAGGATTTTTGTCCTTTTTAAGGCTGAATGATATTCTGCTTTATGTATCCATCACAGACTTTGTGGTTATTACACATCTTGGCTATTTCAAATAGTGCTGCTAAGAACATGGATGTAAAAATATCTCTTCAGGTCCCTGTTCTCAATCATTTTGGATAAGTACCCAAAGATGAGATTGCTGGATCATATGCTAGTTCTCTTTTTAATTATTTAAGGAAACTCTATGCTGTTTTTCATGATGATTGCATCATTACACAATTCTGCCAGGAGTGCAAGAGAATTCCAATTTCTCCACATCCTCACCAAGATTCATTTTCTGTGATTTCTGTTGTGGTTGTTTGTTTGTTTTGTTGTTGATGTTGTTTTACATAGTAGCCATCCTAATGGGCATGTCGTGATATCTTGTTGATATCTTGTTGATTTACTTTTCTCAGTGATTAGTGCTGTTGAGTACTTTTTATATGTTTGCTAGCTATTAATATATCGTCTTTGTAGCAATGTCTATTCAAGTTTTTTGGCAATTTGTAATTAGTGTTTTATTATTTTCTGTTGTTGCATTGTATTTCTTTATATATTCCAGACATTAATTTTTCATCAAATATATGACTTGCAAATATTTTCCCCCATTCCATAGATTGTCTTTCCATTCTGCTTATTGAGTCCTTTAGTTACAAAAACTTTCAGTTTGATGTCATCCCATTTGTTTATTTTTAATTTTTGTCGTATGTATTTTAGTGTCATAGACATGAAATTATTGCCAAGTCCAACGTCATGAAGGTTTTCCCTTATATTTTCATCTAGAAATTTTATAGTTTTGGGTCTTATACTTAGGGCTTTAATCCACTTTGAGCTTATTTTGGTGTATAGTGAAAGATAAAGTTCCAACTTCACTCTTTTCCATGTGAATATCTAGTTTTCCAGCATCACTTGTTGAAGACACTACCCTTTCCACATTCAGTAGTCTTGGCAATTTTATCAAATATAATTTAATCATATAAGTGAAGGTATATTCCTAGGCTCTCTCATCTTTTCCATTGTTTTATTTGTTTGTCTTTGTGCCAGTAACACATTACTTTAATTACTGTAGCTAAGTAATAGGCATTGAAATTAGGACATGTGATTCTTTCGAATTCCTCCATATTCAAAATATGCCTGTTGTTTCATTCCTGATTAAATGGTCTATTATATAGATAATACTGTGACTGCAGCTATGATTTTTTCCAATTGTTTAAGTATTTCACTAATCTCTTGACTAGGTCATGAATCTGCATCCCATTTTGGATGAGAATATTTGCAACTTTGAAGGTTATTTTAAGGACAGCAGCAGAATAATGGCAGGTATCTGAAATTCATTTTTGTGCTTTGCTAAGGACCCATGGGATGCCATTTGCAGATAAGAAAACTAAAGAATAGCTTTATCTTCCAGCTCTTCATGGAAAAAAAAATGGCAACAATAAAATTAGCAACTCCTGCCAAATAAATGGACATAAAAAAGAAATCATAGACTGCTGGCAATGGTGGGGAAAAAGTTATAAAAAATTGTCTCTGCACCATCTTCCTTTTGTCCTCTAAAACATTCACATTAGCAAAAGTATATAACAGTCGATGAAGAAATACTGATAATTTGTCTTCTTCAGTATATCAAAAACATTTCAAGATCTAGAAATTTGAAATTGTTGACAAATATTTATCTGTTTATTCACAAATTTGAAATCAACCTCAGGAATGCTCATTCTGATTGATATACTTAGGTCGTACATTTTTAAGACCACAGATTTCCAGGGATTTTTTGGAAAATCACCCAATAAAAGAGTGTCTCCTTGCAGGGGACTAGCTTCAATAGTTTGGCTTCTTTTTGCTTCTTCGTAATGAATTGGGAGACAAAGGTGGGAAAGTTTTTTTTTAGTGAGTTAATTTTTTAAAGGTCAAAATTTTGTTCTTTGCTTACGTTAGAATTAAACATTGTGAGACCTTGCATATTTTCTCTTTTAAAGACAATTTTACCGCATGTAATTTTTCTGGGAACGACTCTCAGAGTTGTTGTCTGAAGGTACCTTGATGTTTGGATATTGGTTTGCTTGAGTGAACAACAAAAGGAATCATGTAAGAGATGTTATTATGAACAAATAAAAAGCTATTATTAACATTTCAATGAAACCAAGTAGTCTGAAAACTTTCATAGACGACTGTGATAGTTAGTGGGATGTCCTCACTGTTTTGCATTAGGAAATGTTATGTAGTCTTTAATTTACTGAATATAACTATTGCCTTAGTTCTAATGAACAGTTATAAATAAGTGAATGAAAAAGGAACAATTCTGTATACAATTCTAGTGATTATTGCTCTACATAACAATTCTAGTTTTTATTGCTTTCTTTTTTTGAGACGGAGTCTCGCTGTCACCCAGGCTGGAGGGCAGTGGCGTGATCTCAGCTCACTGCAATCTCTGCCTCCCCGGTTCACACTATTCTCCTGCCTCAGCCTCCCGAGTAGCTGGGACTACAGGCGCCCGCCACCACACCTGGCTAATTTTTTGTATTTTTAGTAGAGAGGCCGTTTCACCATGTTAGCCAGGATGGTCTCGATCTCCTGACCTCGTGATCCACCTGCCACGGCCTCCCAAAGTGCTGGAATTACAAGCGTGAGCCACTGCACCCGGTCTATTACTGCTTATTCTATATAACAATTCTAGTTATTATTTCTTATGGTCTAACATGAAAGTCAGTAGCATAAACACAAGACAAAAATCCCATGTTTACAAACCAAATACATTTAAAAGATTGTTGTTACATATCAGCAGAGGAACAAAGGCTAATGGCAGATGGGGAGAAAAGCTAATGAGATTCCACGAGCTAAAACCACCATGACAAATGGAAATAAATAGTACTAAGTGATTCACGTGTTTATTTCACCAATTTCATTTGCAAGAGAATAAGTAGAAAAGTAAGATCCAATTGTTGTCTTCCACAAAAAGAAAGAGCCTTGATGCTTATTTCCCAAACTTATTCAACAGAATGTTACCGTTCAAAGTCATTATGGAAAGTGCCCTTTTTCACAGTTCTCAGGCCACTGTTATACTTCTCAGCAACACCTAAAGCAATTGGCAGGCACTTGCTTGTACAATGTTCAGACTCCACTAGTATAGTAAGCAAAAGCTCTGCATATGTATTTCATTTGCTTTACAAGTGACGTCAGGGAACAAACACATGGCTTACCTAGGCTGGATGGTTGGGGGAAATGACAATTTGATCTTGGTTCGAGGTTGCATTTACTTAGGTTTACTACTGAACTACAACTAAAAGAAGCAAAGGATATATGTTAGATGAGCACAAAGAACAGATGTTGCATCCTAGTTCACTTCCTGCTGGAGGAGTGCCTGAGGCTCCCAGTCAATGCACCCTGCAAGGAGAGAAGAATATATTAAGTTAGGATCAGAGCTGCGCACCTATTTGGCTTCTAAGTATCAGCTCTAAGTTTCCATCCGCACCATATACACAAACTCTTGACTTTCCAGTTATATATTTCATTTGTCTGTAAAGAAATATTGAATAAATATTCAGTTTTTTCTACAAGTCTAGACCAGAACAGGTGTTCTGTTTCCGATTACAAGTTGTAATTCCGCAAAGAATTTCAAATATATGAAGAGGAAGTCAGCTAGCATTCCATGCAATATCTTCATTAAAACGCATCACAGTTTAGCTCCTATGACAGTCTTTGTGCAACAACTTGCAATGAAACATAGTATTGTTAAAGAAACAGTATGTTTAACGTACTATGACTTAATACAGCTCAGCATTCTGTTTTCATCTTTTCTTATTTGCTTCCATTTGTTCTTTTTCCGACTTAAACAACGGAAATGTAGTGATTATACTCTTTTTGAGGATTAAGTTTCCAAACTTACATTCTAGACTTCAAGATTCATTGTATCGTACAGCAGACTTAAAGTTATGTAATTAAATAACTGTTTTGATTTGTTTTGTTTTTAGCACTTAAATCTTTTATGTGTATGTGTGGTAGGATGTGCATACAGTGTGAACATTTGTGTGTGTGTGTGTGTGTGTGTGTTGAGTTGGAAAGTAGTAAATATCTCTTTTTGCTAAAAGTGTGCTGTAAACACATTACTCCAATTACATTTGGTTTTAGTTACTTGGTCTCTAGCTAAGTATGTTTCCCTATTTAAGAAAGATACAAATCAAGTTAATTGTGATCGCTCTTATGCTCCATAAACAATCTGAGTGTTTGGAAGCATTGGAGGCACAGCCTTAACAGGCTACCACTAAAGATTAGCCAAAATAAACATTGTGCATGCAAAAAGTCCCAACAGGAGGACAAAGGAAGGAGGAAACACTGTAGAACTCTCGTTTCACACACTGCCTTTCACTGGACTGTTTCTGAGCAAGATACTGTCATGTTGGCCAGATACTAATTGGGTAGAAAAACAGAATTGTAGTATAATATATTTTATCAAAAAAAATGTAGAATATTTTTCATGTTTTTACATGCAACATAACTTCCTAACTGCAGGATTTTTTTCTGAAAAGAATTTCACATTAATTAACAAGGCAGCAGTCTCTATGGGGTCATAGATAGCAAAACCAAATCATAACCAAATCACAACCCCCAGCCACTCCTAGCTCCCACTCTCAACTCCAGACCATGGAACTGTGGGTGACAGCATGACAGAGGAGTCATTCATTACAAGCTGGCATGACAAGATTCAAAACAAATGTTTGGACAACCACATTTCATTTCTCAGGAACTTGGCCGGGGGGTTGTAGAGGAAATGGAGCACTTGGCAATGGAAGGAAGCTGGATGTCTGCTTCCATGGTGGGGCTGCTTCTGTTTCACAGGCTTCTACTAAACCTAGAGAGAAGGTGCGTGATTCCCTACTTCTCATTCCCGCTTTCTGACACTGTCCCCTCCATGAAAACCCTGCTGTGAATATCACACATCTTCTTCCTCCTGCTCCTTACTGCTGTTCATTTACCAGCTATCAGATCCCATTCTGTGTTGCTATTATTCTTAGTAATCTGAATTCTTGTGTAGGTGATCCTTTCAACAGCCAGGCCTCTCAGTTCCTGGGAATCCCCTCCTTTCATAAGCTTGTCCTCACTCAACTCAGCCACGGATCCCATGGTCATTTCCTAGTTGTGGTCATGACCAAGGACCAGGTATCCTTCTCTCCAAACACCATCTTCCTAGTTCACTCCCTCTAGAACCCTTTGACCTCACAGGAACCCACAACCCTTTAATCCTACCATACCTTTACTCTCTCTTTTGCCAATTCACTTTTCCCTTCACGCAGAATAATTTCCATGGCCCCTAAGCACAGTTACTACCTGGTGTATACCCCAAATGTTTATCCTCCCCTCGCTTCATCATGGTTGCTTGGAAAAAAATACATCACGGGCTGAGTATAACCAACTTTCTGCCTCTTCCATACCTACATTTGTACAACCTTTTATGGAACTAATCAGGGCTGGAGAAATACGCACATCCATGCTGGCAGGTCCAACTTTAAGTTCACGATCACTAACCCCAAAAGGGCTCCTAATACCTCCTGGCAACTACACGCATAACATATTTCCTGTTCACTCTCCTCTTTCACATTTCTCTTTCACACCTTTCCTCTCCTCCAACTTCCAACACCTCCTCCTCCATTCTCACACCAAACTGGTTTCTTGATTTTTTTGATTCAGATAGAAAATAGAAGCCAGTCAGAAAATTCCTACAGGCTCCCTCAACGGACTGAATATGGGTCTGTGCATTCCGTCTTCTCTTCTTTTGCTGTGGGTGGCTCAGTCATGCTCCTCTCTGGGGCCCAGCCCGTAAAGTGCATTAGACTCTGTCTTATTCAACCACTTATGAATATCATTCAATTAAGTTTCCCATTTTTCCTCTGCATTCACACGTTTTTCTTCACTAATAAGTCATTCCCTTCAGTGTATAAACATGCTCTTGTTTCTTTCATCTTAAAAAAATAATGTTAACCCACATCCTTCTCCAGCCGATGTCCTCCCCCACTCTCAAACAGAATAATCCCCAAGAAATAGTTACTTGTACTTGTTTTTTTCCCTACAACTCTTCTCTTAGATTTATTCTAATAAAATCAACCTCTACTCTGGGATCGAATCTATTACTATGAATGCACTCAACAACCCCTACGTTTCTAACACCTAAAATCAAAATCCACATCCATGTTTCATCTTTCTGTGCTGTAGAAGTATTGTACATAGATGCAAGTTTTTATGGAAGATGAATGGTCTGGAGGTAGCAACGAGGAAGAAGAATAGAATACCGACCCCATTTCTTTCTCCTTCCAATACATTTTTCACTTGCTACTCAAGACACCAGCTTTCCTGGATTGTCCTCATACTTTCTGGCTGATCCTTCTCAGTTTATTTCCCCTTTTTGTCTTTATCCTTATAACACGGGGCCACCAAAGGCTCGGTTCTTGAGCCTCTTCTTGTTTCTGCCTGCACTCATTCTAATGCTAATTCCATTCTGCCTTGTAGCTTTTTTTTTTTTTTTTTTTTTTGAGAAGGAGTCTCGCTCTGTCACCCAGGCTGGAGTGCAGTGGCCGGATCTCAGCTCACTGCAAACTCCGCCTCCCGGGTTTACGCCATTCTCCTGCCTCAGCCTCCCGAGTAGCTGGGACTACAGGCGCCCGCCACCTCGCCCGGCTAGTTTTTTGTATTTTTTAGTAGAGACGGGGTTTCACCATGTTAGCCAGGATGGTCTCGATCTCCTGACCTCGTGATCCGCCCGCCTCGGCCTCCCAAAGTGCTGGGATTACAGGCTTGAGCCACCGCGCCCGGCCGAGCCTTGTAGCTTTTAATGACTTTCACATTTACATTCTGAAATGTATGTTTCCATCCCCACCTGTTCGCTTGAATTTCAGACTCATATGTTGTGTATCAACATTCCATTTACTCAAAGGTTTATTCTCCAGGCTAGCTAGTTCTTCGGTCAGATCCTCAGATTTTGAGATTTCACCTCTTCTTTCGCCTCTGTAGTTTGGCGCTTGCATGTGTGTTTGTACATCACAACGGGAACGGGGTTTGATTCGATGTGTAAAATGACCTCAGGTTTCTGCTAAAGTGTAACTGCTCTATTCTGTCTTGGACAGGTGGTCTCTAGTATGTGTTTGGAATGATAGGAAAAGGGCATTGAGGGTGAGTGTGGTAGTCCTGTGATACAAGCACATTTTTTTCTGTTTTTACCTCTGCTGTTTTTAAAACAGATTTCTGATGGTTCTATCATTTTTTTTAATTCACTGGTGACAACACACCCTGTTATCAACTATTTTACTACTATTATCACCCAGTTAAAATAGACACTGACAATAGCCTCTTCCCTATCGAGAGTCATAGGTGTTGTGCATAGGGCCATTCAGAGTGGACAGTCCAGGAAAGGGGAAAGACCAGTTGAGAAAGCTCCCCACTGGCCTCTGCAACTCGTCCTAGATGCCTCTTCCACGATTCTTCAAGGCCTTCAGCATTTCTCACTCCCTGTCCTTCCCTTGTTCGTAGTGCCCCCACCTCTGCCAGTGGCCCCTTCCCACACTAATCTCACCCATGGCTATACTCACAGCTGCCTTGACCCTTATCTCTCTAGTGGATGAGCTTGGCCAAACACCACCTTGGCTAGACCAGAGCAGGTAAATATGGCTACAAGAAAATACCCAATGATTCTGACAAATTACCTTTGAGATTTCTGGTTGGACAAATAGAAGTGCACCTTTGGCTCTGTCCAGCAATCTTACCTTTAATTTGGTCTTTCTCTCACTAACAAACAATAAATTTCTCAACTTTGTCTCTCTTCTCCAGTCTCTATCATCTTTTCTTCCTCTCACTCTCAGCTGATGGCTTAGCTTCTTATTTCACTGAGAAAGTGGAAGCATTCAGGAGAAATCTAGGGAATTACCTTCCATCAAGGCTGCCAAGCTCCTTGTGTCTGAACCTGTCTTCCTATCTAATACTGTATGAGAAATGGCTTTCATCTTCTTGTGCCTATTGAAGGCCTTTGCATTTGACATTTTCACTTACTCCACTAATTCATCAAGTATTATTTCTCTTTGGTATGATTTTTATATCCTCATAAATATGTTGTAATACCTTTCATTGTAAGAACTACAACATCAACAAAACCTTCCCTGATTATAAACCCTCTCCTACGATTTCACAACACATTTCAAAAGAGTTGTCTATACCTGCTGTACCCACTTCAGTCTGCTCTTTCATGGTGGTAATGCCTGCGTTTGCCTCTATTGAAACATACCTGCCCCAGAACAACACGCAGCTCATTCTATCACTACTTCATCCAGCTCTCTGCTCAAATGCTATTTTTTAAGAGGAACGTCTTCAGTTGGCTTTTTAATTAGAGGGTTACCTTCCCTCAGGGAACTCTCTATCTACCTATCTTGTTTTATTTTTCTTCTGACGACTTCTACTTCCTAAAGTCACACACACACACACACACACACACACACACACACGCACACACATACACACACAATCACATTATATGCTGGCTATTACCTATCTCCCCAGTAAAACAAAAACAACTTGAGGGCCAGCAGCCTTATCACGTCCAAGTTTAGCTTCCTAGATGTGCCTGTCAGAATTGTCCCTCAATGAATATGTTAAGTGAATGAATGAATCAGAAATCACATTTACTTATTTGATACACTGGGAATATGCCAACAATTCCATTCAAAATAAAATTAGGATGTTGGAAGCCAAAATTTGGAAAAATTTATACCACTTGGTCAATCCCATTTCCACTCTCTTTACACTAAAATCCTTTGGTCTTAGCCACCAGGAGTTCCGGTTTTCTGGCTTTAAATCCATATAAAATTTAGCACTATATAATCAAGTTCAGTACAAGAAAAAGAAAGCTGAAACTGAAAATTATATCTAAAACTTAGCCATATATAACCAAGTTCATTATAGGAAAAAGAAAGCTGAACTGAAAAGCTGAGTGTTTCCAGGACACTGCTAGTGCAGCACCAATAATCTATATTTGGAAGAACTCTGGAAAGTGAAGAATTAATTGTTCAGGAATCTGGGAGAACATTAACCATTTTCCATGAGTCGTGACTCAAGGTTATCTTCCATGCCCTGCACTGGAGGAGCAGTGGTCAAGAGAGACCCAGAGACAGTGTTTAAAGATGGGTTTGTCTTCCACCATGGGAATTCTGGCAAGCCATCATTTCAGACACTGTTTCTGTAAAATGGGATCGTAGATCGTGTGGTGAATAGAAGCCAGGGGGCCCTCATGCTTACGTCCTTTCCTCTTGAACGCAAGCGAGACGGCTGACTTCCTCGTTCTTCACGGATGTCGCTCCAGTGGTTAGGCTTTGCGTTGTACTGTGTAAGCTCCATCTTGGTAGGCAGAAGAGAGACCCTCCTCGCTGGCCTCATGACGTGAGCTGCCATGTTGGGAGCATCCCCACGCCAAGGCCCGTATCTCGTCAACAAACAGCAACACCTGAGGCTCTGAGTCATGCAGCTGCAAGCTGATTCTGCCCCAAACCTGAATGAGATTGAAAGTGGATTCTTGCATAGCTGACAACACAGCCCAGCTGACACCTGATTCGCCCCCATAAGGAATCTGTGGACTCCCGGCTCACAGAAACCATATCATGATGTGGAAAAAGAGTAACAAGGCCGTGTCCCGTTTCTTGCTAAGATTTGATAGTTGTGTTTCACTACATTAAGAGAGGTCAATAAGCAAAAAGTATTTTTTCTTCCCTGACTCCCAAAACTCATAGTATCGTTTGGTCCTATAGAAGACTTTGTTTTAAACACTTCTTATATTGAAAATGAACTATTTGCCTATACATAAATGGCATGACCATCTTTCCTGCTCTATGGGGACTCAGACATTATCTGATTTTTCTGCAACTGCCTTGTACTTGTGCTCAGTGGTTTCTCAGTGGATGTCTGTAAATTGGAGGAAGGCAAGTCTTGAATCCTCTCAAATGCACATGGGGTGAACTCAACCTCCTTTCTAATTCTCTTCCCAATCCTCTATAAATCCTATGGAGGAATTTTGTTAATCATCACTTCTATTTTTGGTCTATGAAAGTGTGCTCAGCACATGTACTGGTGTACAGGATGGAAATGATTCACTTGGAATAAAGACCACCCCATAGATAACACACATAGAAAAGACTGGAAGCTATGGCTGTGCTCATGTCCCAGAGCCTCTCAATCTGTGATGGTTCCTCGGGAAGCTCTAAACACACAGTTACAGAATTATGCAAAGCCTCTTACTTGATAAGGTCTTCTGGAAATACTACATGGTCAAGAGCAGTCTACACACAGCTTTACACTTAAAATCTGTTCCATCCCGCCACCACCAACGGGTATCACCTTTGATGACTGTGAGTTGCATATGTTTGTATGTTGTTACAGAAAATCTAATTAACCCTAAAAACAGTTAAAGATACCAAGAGTTAATTTTATTCTCCTTAAGTGTTCAAATAAATAAGTGGAGAAGGCATTGTCTGTGATGACCCTCAGTCAAGAAAATGTCGTGAGAGCCTTCTCAAAGCGTCTTAGTTTCTGCTCTGTTTTGTTTTGTTTTTCTCACTTCACCCTCCTCCACCAAGGGGGAGAGTGGAACATTTATGCTTATCCCTTCCTTAACCTTTGTGATACAGGAATATTTTGGATGGATAGGCAGGAAATTTATTTTGCTTTGTTAGCAAAAGTTATACACAAGGAATGATTTGTAAAATTGAATAAAGGAATCAATGAGTGTTCTTTGCTTTTAGGAAGGCTAACAACATACCATCTCAGAAATGGGGGGAAATGACTCTCCCACACGTTTTGAAGGAAGTCAAACCCCTTTGATGGGAAGACTTAGGCTTGATGAACCATTAGTGCTATCTACTTTCAGGGATATTGGACGTATTGGCACATTTTCCAGTTTATTAAAAGAATCCATTTAACCTTTCTGACAAAAGCAGGACTAAATCATCTGTGTTTTACACGAGAGTACCCAATGATTGCCTCCATGTGAAGACTTCTGAACCCTGGTGTTGCCATGGTAATGACTGAGTCTCAGAATTAGTTCACTTCAAATCATCCAAATGTTCCTGTTTTAAAATGTCACCACTAGTAAACCCACTTTGCTTTTAAAATGTGTGTAGTGGAAATTCAGGGAAATAGCAAACCCTTTATTTACTTCTGATATAGCAGTCCTAAAAGTACATATATATTTATGGATCTAATATATGTATATATAATATATTAGATATATGGATCTAATATATATATATATAATATAT
>NW_016825370.1:964661-1009557 GCF_001698545.2 Rhinopithecus bieti | reverse complement strand
CAAGTTCATTTACTCTGAAGGCAAAATGGGTCAATATACATTTGAAGTACAGTGAAGTTATATAATATTATTACATTTATTACTTTCTGTGTCTGTTCTTTTCTGCATTTTCATGATGCTTAATTACAAACACAAAAGAAAACTAAGGTAAATAAATTTAGTTTCCATATCTACTGCTTATAAACCTCTTTAATAACACTAAACTCCCAGCAGAATGAGGATCATTTCATCTTCCTAAGGATATAATAGCTATATTCCCCAGAGTTGCTGAGAATAATTTTATAAAACATCATAATGTAGAAAGTATTTTAATGTATTGAAAATATGACACAGGAAGAACTTCAGCCATATGGGCAATTCATGCAAATAAATCATGTCATTTCTGGCTGTTTAAAAGCCTGTTCAAAAGCTTTTTTCTCTTACCTTATTGCATCTTTGGAAATAAAAGAAAATAAATTCATTGGCCAAAATGTGCTAATATGCAATCAACTTAAAAGATGAAATATTTTGCATCACTATATATCTAAAGTGGATTATTGATGGCAAAAGATCTTTTTTCAGTTTGACAAAATGACCAATTATAATCTTGTACTTTAAATGAAACTTCTTTAAAATAAAAGACTTCAAAGATATTTATCCAAATCAACCTGATCACTTTTAAGAGTGAATATACCTTGGAAGAAGTGTCCTCCCTTTAGTAGCTCGCAATGGATTACATCCTCTATAAAGCAGTCTGGGGTGAGTGAAAGAGGGGGGTGGAATTTAGTAATTTCATTTGATTTAATTGTTGAATCATACTTAGGAACCTAATAAGGCTTTGTTATTTAGAAAAACCAGAAACAGTAACTCAGTGTGATTTTTGTTAAGCTCCTAATGCTTTTCCATGAAAGATTATTTTGAATTCTTAAGGTGGTAGAATAGGAAATTATCCTATTCGATGTATACAGACGTTTTTGTCAGGACAAAAGGAAAACCCTCTGCTCAGATAATGGCAGCTTATCAAGAATCCTGACAAAAGGCTTGGTTTCTCCCTTCAGTGGGCCACCCACTGCTGTCTGGGTAGGAAATTTCCTGGCATGGACAATCTGAAGGTGTCTGAAAGACTGTCTATACTCAGCTCAGTGAGTGAAAGGAGAAAACCTGGGATGAGCAAATACTCTGGATGATGATACCAAGGTTGATTTGTTCCATCCATGTGACCAGGTGGAGTGCATATGTGCTATGTGGTCGTAGACTCCAAACATCTAAATTGTCCAGACCAGACCAATCTGGATATTTGGTCAAAGGAAAGGTCATGGACAAATTTTTCAGAGTTTTTCCTTTGTGCAATTTTATAATTTTGTATTATCTAATGTTTTAGCTTGAAAATATGAAAGACAGGCATCCAATTGATGGAAGAAGAGAAGAGACTTTTCCTTTTAGATGAATGTGTCTGAACTATTAGGCTTATTATGCTTGTAAGTGCTTTAGATATTTTCATGTATTTGATTCTCACAAGAATTTGACAGCCGAGGAAGTGGAGGAACTAGAGGTCAATAATTAGCCCGGGGACACATCTAAGTTGCACAGGCAGTATTTGAACACAGCATTCCAACTATGGTGACAATGTTTTTAACAACTCCATTATATTTCCATTTCATGGTCAAATACCTTCATTGAATTATTTAAAATTTCATTTGATTAAGTAGGTCTGGCATTATTCAGATCCAAATGTCAACCAGTTCAGCAAGCCATCTCAAAATATAGTAATTGGGTATTAAGAAATTATCTAGGCATTCCCTAAATGTATTGACATATTCAACGAGCACTGAAAATTATATGTCAGATATTCTGCCCAATCAGAGGCTAACATCTGCCGCAAGACAAATGTGGTGCCTGTCCCCGTGGAGCTCATATTCAAATGGAGAAAATGTCAACACATATCCCACACAGGGTGAACACTTCCAAAGGAGAAGCACAGGTTGGTGTGATTAGAAATGGCAGGTGTTTATGACGGAGGTGCCAGTGCAGCAAGAAAAGGCCTGTATCAAAGGACAGTGTTGATGCTGAGATTTGAAGGGCAGGCAGTAATTGAACAGTTGATGGTGTGGAGAGTGAGCCACACTCCAGGACAGGAAGACCAACGCGACTGAGTGAGCAGAGCAAAGAGGGACCCAGGCTGTTCAGGAGGCACGGCTCAGTTACTCAGGGCCCCACGGTCAAGTTGAAGATTGGAGACTTCATTGGGTAGGCAATAGGAAGTCACTTAAGGCTTAAGTCTCTAAGGACCATGCCCCAATACAGGTTTAAAAATATTTCTCTGGTTATGGTTTTAGGTGAGAAGATCGAATTTGGACACCATTGAGGAGACTACTGCAGTCACCCAAGCTCAAGATGGTTGAGAATAACCAGTGGGGATAGATTTAAGAGACACTTAGAGTCTGCAGCCAACAGGGCTGAATGAGCAGTAAGTAGGAGCACAGCTGAGTGACGTGGTGGAGGTAAAGAGAGGAGTCATTAACAGCTTCCCTCTTCCTGGCCTTAACATGTTACTAGGTACCTGTCGGACTTCTATATCTCAAAACGTGATGCAGCCCATACTACTTTTAGAACTGCTTCCTTTGTTTCTGCATCTGATGGACTAAGAGAAACATTTTCAATTTTTGTCAGAATACCTTCATAACACACACACATACAATTAAAATAGCCTTTACAGTTTTTACATTCCTGCATTTATATTTACACTTAACATTGAGAAGAGCCCACACCTAACGTACATTGTACCAATTGTACTGTTCTGCATGCCCCATCAGGAAAGCAGCTCTGGAAAAAGTGTGGTTGTTTACAGTTTCCTGGTTATTTAAATTGACTGCAAAAGGTGATATGTTCTTCAATATTATTGAATAGTGTTGCTGAGACTTTCTTGAATGTTACTGAACTTCCTTAATAACATCCCTAAACAACTGAGATTATGCTATCCTAAATAATGGTTGATGTGATGAAAACATCAGTCCATCAGTCACACAGACAAAACCCAAGATGATGTTTTGATTGCCATTGAGACAAAGTTATTCCTGCAACAATAAGAATGGCCAACGCTCATGGAGTGTCTTCTACCTGCCAGGTACCAACTGAGAGCTTCACACATATTGACTCACTCAATCCTGCAAACAATACTACCAAAGATGGTAATATTTATGTCTTCACTTTGGGGATGAGCAAAGTGAAGACACAGAAACTGAATATCCTGCCCAAAGTCAAATGCTAGAGAAGTGGTGGAGACAGAATGGAAAGCTGTTAGGCTGCCTGGAGTGAACGTCATCAGAAAAATGCAAGGCCTCTTTTTATGGAGAGTTATTCTTCTGCCCCAAAGATGGAAAGCTGTATTTCTGATTGTATATGTGAATAAGCAAATTTTAAAATAATCACATTTAATGCACATACACTGTGTCTTTTCCCTAGGAAAGTTATGATTCAGAAGATCATATAAAATTGAACAGCTGCCACTACTGGCAGTAAGTCTACTGCCATTTGGTAGATAACCTTCTTATCACACAGAAAAATATCAGTACAGACAAATAGACCACAAAGAAAATGAAACTATCAGCAAAGAAGATAAAGAAGGTCATCACACAAAGCACCTTTTTAAAAACGGATGGCTGTCCGGCAAAAATAAATTTCCTGTGGACAAGACCAAGAGCAAGGCAAGAGGAAAATAAACATGTTTAAACTATTGGAGAGTCCATAATTTAAATATAAACTCTTCTGTTGAGTGGTAGTGTGCACCAAATCAGTTCCAGGGATGGCGGTAAATGTTACGCTGCATTTTAGGAGGTATGGGAGAGGAAGTTGGGGCAAGAGGAACTAATGCATGATTAATGCTGGATATTTGGGATTGCCTAGAGCAAAGGAGGTTGGGGGCTGCAGAAAATTAGATCTTTGAAGATTTAATAGATTCCTCATTCTCTGTCAGTCAGCCCTCGTAGATTTGTCCCGTGTTAGCTCTGTTTTTCTACAGGTTTAGTATTTTTAGTAATGGCTTTTACATTTTAAAAAATCAGGTTGGACTTAAGCTCATGGACAATAAAACTTCGGGGTTAGAGATACTGTTTTTAGTCAGCAACTAGATGAAGATCTGCAATGAATGAGAATTTGGAAATTGATGTTTTTATAGTGACACAAGCTGCACCACTATGAGATGTTCTGAGAGAGGAAATATTTGAAATTGTTAACATTTGCATTTAAAATTGGAATTGAGAAATGGGCAAATGAAGACATAGCTCAATGGTCAAATTACATGTTACTTGGTTTTCTAAATGCAAGATTCTAGTTAAATTAGAAGGGTGGAAAAGTGTTATTAATTATTTTTTCTTCATAGGAATGTAAAATCAACTGTAAAAAATTAATGAAGGAGACCCAGGGATTAGCATTACAGCAAATTCAGTGATTTTTGCAATCCACGCCTTTACAAAGAATGTGTGATTACTCTTTCTAGACTTCATAGCACATTATAATAAATAGAGACCGGCAACATCAATATATGTCATAAATACATGACTGGAATTTACATTATTTCTGACAATTAATATTTCCTCAACTACCCTAGGTAAAGCAATGTGTACATCTTATAAAGTCAAATCTATTGATAATGCCATTTGCTAGCAGACAAAAAAATAGCAGTGGCATTTATTTCTCTGAATATATTCATCTTCTCAAGTAAGCCTAGGAAATCTGAACTGAAATCCATAGATAATTCATTAGCTTCAGTTCATGGGCTTGTGTTCTTAGAGTCTTCTCATACATCTAATATCCTAGCAGAGGTTTTGTAAGATTACTTCATGGAATGATTTCTTTTTCCTGAAAGGGCTGAGCTCATATAAAATCAACTAGGACGGGTTACTTGTAAAGCTATCGATTGACATGGAGCTGAAATGGCTTCTTTCTAAAAAATTTCTTCTAGAGATACACACGTTTTTGCAATGAAACCACTAACAACAGATGGGAGTTCATTGATACTTGTGCCAACAGGCTTCCATTTTTTCAGTTTCTTAGAGCTGTGGATACAGAGAAGGCAACTAAAAATATAATTTTGGAGAACAATTAGTCACTCTCAGGAAATCTATAAATATTCTGGGAAAGCAGCATGGTATACACATTCTGCTCCACAAAAAAAGATGACTGCATTATATTATATTATGTCATGATTTGCAATGTTGTGTGATGCATACATGCTTTACAATTCTTTTTTGCTTATATATTTAGAACATTCTAAAAAAAGAAATAGTTCTTTTGCCTGCAAAATTTGCAGAGAATGTCTGAATGCACCCTCTTCCCACCTCCTGCCACTGTGCGTCTGCCTCTCTGCATAGTTCTTTCATCACCCTCCCTAAATGAAGGAAAGCTTTCGCGGCCTCATACCTGTGAAGTTCTTCCACAAATACACATTCCTATAAAACAAACCAAAAAAAAAAAAACAGCTAGAGAAGCTGAACACGTGGAGAGTGCTTGTTTTTCTATAAGATGATCTTGATTTCTCTTAGGGATTTTGGGATATTGGCCAGCTCTGAAGTTCTTGGATGCAGTAAAATCATGGACACACCTATGCATGAGTGTGGGCATAGTCAGAAATCAGTTGACCAATCTTAGAAGTCAGCATTGGTCTAGGTACTCACATACAGGAACTATAATATAAATTGTCGATATATAACTATTTGTAATAGGTGGCATTGTAGCACACTGCCAACATTTCTTTAAAGGATAGCAATTTTATGTAGCTCTTCTTAATATTAGTTATTTAGAAGTATAGCAGTTGAAATAACTTATATTCTCTGTTTATCTTTTCAAATCATGCTTATCTATGCTATTTTTTCATCATTAAGAATTAACTTTCAGAATACCCTTTCCAGACCCCGTGAATGACTTGACAAATGTTTATGCTTTGAGTTTCAAATATACCCAACCCAGCTTTTAAAATTGAAAACCATAGCCTAGAACTCTGATTGAATATGCATAGCAAGATGGGAGCATGAGAAGAAAATTTTTATTTATTTTTAAAATATAAACCAAATGGCTCTGATGACTGATTTTAGACTCATGAATTAAAACAGGGGTCCATGAACTATGCGCAGAGGGTCCGATCTGGCCCACTACCTGGTTATATAAATAAAGTGTTTTTGAAACACAGTCATACCATTGCAGCTATGTCACTAGGGGGATATCAGCTCCACCCCTATGTCTGTGGTAAATTAGCAGGTCCTGCTATAATCCCTTGTCTTGTTAAGGTTGCTCCAGAATGGACATGAGAATTAATGTTAAAAGAACCATAAAGATAGCTCTTCTCAGAAGCTTCTGAGAAATGTCCTGGTTCTTAAGAAAGAACCATAGGAACATAATTTTCCTTTTTTGCCAAAATCCACTGCTGTTCAACAGAGCTCCTTGAAAATATGTAAATCGTCTACATCTGTGCAGTCCAATATGATGGCCACTAGCTACATGTGGTTGTTTAGCTTTAAAATGTGACTAATTCCACTGGATAACTGAACTTTGATTTTGTTAATTTTGATTAATTTAATGTAAATAGCCATGTATGGCTAGTGATGACGACTCTGAAGAGCATATTTCTAGATAGCATCATGCTTGGATATAAGGTCACTGTTGTGTTACAAGCAGGCAGAAGAAACCAAAAATAAAGACTGCACAAGGAGCAATGGAAAAATCCCACATCCTTGGTGCATCATTGAAACTCTAAACAAACCAGCCCAGCTGGTTACTCTAACCTTGTTAAGTGTTTATAAAAAGTTCCTTATTAGTTAGGTCTGGATTTCTGTTTCATTTATTTAAAACATCTTAACACTAGCCCTTTATTTCATGCTGCCTACATTCTTCACCTTTACTCGGAATGAAATGTAAGCTTTGTCACTGTGAGAGGCATGCCTTAGCCTTTCTGTTTGTTTGTTTTGTTGTTGAGACAGAGTCTCGCTGTGTCTCCCAGGCTGGAGTGCAGTGGTGTGATCTTCACTCAGTGTAACCTCTGCCTCTCAGGTTCAAGTGATTCTCTTGCGTAAGCCTCCCAAATAGCTGGGATTACAGGTGTATGCCACCATGCCCGGCTAATTTTTGTATTTTTAGTAGGGATCGTTTTTCACTATGTTGGCCAGGCTGGTCTCAAACTCCTGACCCCAAGTGATCCACCCACCTAGGCCTCCCAAAGCGTTGGGATTACAGGCATGAGCCACCACTCCCGGCCACCTTAGCCTTTTTTTGTGCAGCCCTCAATGCTTGCGATGCTGAACACTGCATGTATTAATTTAAAAAGAGCCCAGAATCAGGTGTAGACCGTTTCCTCACATGTTGAGCTCTGCCATCAGGCTTCCATTTTTTCAGTTTCTTAGAGCTGTGGATACAGAGCAGAGCTCAACATGTGAGGAAATGGTCTACACCTGCTTCTGGGAGGGAGCTGGCAGACTGCCACAAGGGAGACTGCCTTGTGACAGTCACTAGTGCACCCAGTAACTAGAGGAGGAGGTCTGACTTGTACACAAACAGAGGAGCAGGCTGCATACCAGTCCAGATGTAAAGAACCACAGCATTCCCTCAAATTTCCTCTCAGCAATTACTCTGCAAGATAGAAATCTGATCACTGGATAGTCATTCCATCATTTAAAACACTGACTTTCTACATATTGAGATACAGCTTTTTCCTAAATGGAAAATTACACAGCAATCAAATGTAGAAGATAGCAGAGGAAAGTCCAGCTGCTCGGGGGAAAGTGGGTGGTTGGAGGCTCAAAGCCCTTTCCTCCCCTCTCCAGCTGGCCTGACTGATCCCCTCCTAAGGACACACAGGGACCTTCCAGCAAGCCCTAGGCTTCTACGAAGCTCACTTTCAAAACCTCAAATTTATATGTAACTTTGTTCCTTGCTAAAACACAAATCTATTCAAAAAGGGTGAGTTTTGTAAGCTGTTAAGCCTTTAGTTATCAAATAGTCTACCACTGTAATATGCAAGATACAAAAAAATTGACATCGTCGGTTCAATGTTGAAGGAAATAAGGGCCTTGTGTGTTATTTTCTATGCCAGAGGAATTGTCAAGACCAATGGTGAAACAGTTGCATATGAGCTCAGCATTGTAAAAGGCAGTATTCCTAAATTACACACTTGTTCCTTTTTAAATATTTTCAAACATGTTCTAGCATAGCAATAATATACATTTAACAAAATGAGGAAAGGTAGGAAGAATTGGCACTAATAATTTTACTGCTAATAAAGTTTCACTGTTAAAATATCTAAAAGTTATTTCCAGTCTTATCCTGTGACTGTATTTTTCTCTGTTGTAATAATATTCAACATGTAATATTCTTTCTTCACATATTAATTAAGAAGAATCCTTCCATATTATACTAGTTGAGAATATATTTATTTTAATTATGTCTGTGTGTATTGTGTGTGTTATGTGGATATGTATTTTTTAATGGTTATTTCTCAGAGAATATAATTTAAATCAGAAAAAAAACAGAAAATAAAAGTAAGACAAAAAATAATTACAATTTTATCATTCTATCAGCAATATATAGATTGACCTTTGAATTCTATTTAGTTTTGTTTAATTTGCACGTAAATAGCCTCATAGCTAGTGGCCATTGTGTTGACGAGCATAGTCCTAAATAGTGTCTTTCCTCGATACAAGGTCACCCTTCTGCTCCAGGTCTTCAGAAAGATCAACACTAAGGATAGAAAAGAGAAGCAATTGAGACAACTCCAGGCCTTGGTGCACCTTGACCTCCACATAAACCAGCCCTGATGGCCACCCTAACTCCAGGTTTCCTGTCATGAATTTATAAAGTTCTTCATTGTTTAGTTGGAATTTCAGTTGCATGGATCTGAAAACATCCTAACTAGCACAAATTTCCCCTTAATTGTATTAACTGCGCCCTATCTTTACCAAGATATTGCCCTGTGCTTATTAGCATTAAACATTATCCTTAAAAAAAATCTGCAATCGTTTTCTAAGAAAAAACAAGAAAAAACTAAACTTTCTTGCTTGTTGCCTGTGACACGATATTGAATTCTTAAATTCTCAACAACTGAAGGGGTTATCCCTGAGGTGCAAATAAGGAAATTATAACACAGTATGCAGTGAGGTGCCTACCCCAACAGAGTCAGATTCTAAGCTCAGAGTCCATTGTGTGTTTCACCAACATTATACAACAAAACAGTTTCAGGTCTTTCAACATATGTCATCTTCTCCTGGAAGCCTTCTCCTTTCATCCTACTTAGAACTGCTACACCTGCCATTCACAGGTGTAATGGCCCTTCCCCGCACACCTGCCCTGTTCCCTTTTCCTCTCTTGCATTTCATACTATCTAACATCAAATAATATATTATTTGTTTGTGTAATTTTTATTGTATCCTACAATAACATGGGCTTTACGATGGTGGAGGTGTCTGTTGATTTTATTCATTGCTGTATTCCCAGTATGTGCACATAAAAAAATATTCAAAAGTCATGTGTGGAATGAATGAATGAATGATGAATGAGATTCTAGTTTGTTTTCCTTTTGTTATCAGTGCCATTAAGCATTTATTCATAATGATTTGTCAATTACATTCTGTTTCTGAATTATGCCTATTTCTCCTCTGTGCCATTAATTGAATCTGGCCCCTTCACACAACACAATGCCCTGTTGTAGAAGCCTAGGTGTGGAAAATGGTCTTTGCTAGAGTCCTCTTCCTATGTCCAGCTGAACGGTTTCTTGCAGTTATTTTTCTGGATAGCAATTTTATGGCTCATGATCCAGCAATTGAGTCTTGGGAAGTTATGCTTTTCCGGAGACTTAAAGCACTTTTGCCAGACTGTAGTATGTTAGCTGCAAAGTCTGTTTAGGGTTTCACATGCTACACAGCTGGAGTTTACCTGGGAAACCCCTTCCAGTAGGCCAACCTGCCCAGCACCAGCAGGTAGGGCATTAGACAACTATTGCTTTGAGTTTATTGATTTGCATTTTATATCTTTCCTAGTACATTATCAGTTTATCTAGCTGTATTTGCTGTATTCATAACAAAACAGTAACTTTTCATTATCTTTATTGAAAAAAATTATCTTTGTTGGAAAAAATTTTCTCAGTTTGAATATTTATTGTATAGTTACCAGCATGAACTTATTTCTGAGACGTTTTTCTTCTTTCGTAAACTTGTTGCTTTTTTCTCTAACAAATTATTAATCCTTCATAACTCACCCAGAATTTTAACTTATTGAAAAAATGTACAATTTGCTTTGTGTTGTTCTTGACTAAAGTTTTAATTATCTTGAATAAGACGTATATTCTTCAATTTCTGAGTAACACACCAAAAAGCCTATTAGTACTTGTATGAACTCTCCAAATATAAAATAAAATTTACTGTATCTGTTTCTACGCACCTTGATCAACTTTTCACATCTGACAGATTTCTATTTCAGGTTTTTTAAAAAAAATCTATGAATTAAAGAATTTTAAAATATATTTTTATTTTGAACTCGGGAGGCGGAGCTTGCAGTGAGCCGAGATCGCGCCACTGCACTCCAGACTGGGCGACAGAGCGAGACTCCATCTCAAATAAAATAAAATTAAATTAAATTAAAAAATATATATTTTATTTTGTGAATACATGCCAGACTGTATGTTAGGTATTAAGAAAAGATCACTCAATGAGACCAACATACAATTCTTGGTCTCATGAAGTCTTTTCCCTCCAGCCACTGAACATTTGTTGTGTTTATATATAAAAACTTACACTCAGTGCTGCTGAAAGGTGGCTAAGGCATAATAAACCTTGCAGTAAGAGTCGGTTTCTCTGTTTACTTTCTCTGGTCCTAGTCTTAGCTTTGCTATTTACAAACCTAGGTGACCTTGCAGGAATTTCCTTTGCTTCTCAAGTGTACCATGTCTCAAACTTTTTCTCAAAACCAAACTCTTCATCTACCTCCCTAAAACTGATCTTCTCCTCAATTCTCCTCTGTTGGTAAATGGCATCTCAAGTCTTTAAGACTCTCAGACCAACAGCCTTGAAGCCATTCTTAATACCTTACTTTCTCTTATACAATTCATTCAACCTATTAAAAAATACATACCATCAGTTCTATTTTCAAAATAGGTCCAGAATCTAACACTTCATAAAACCTTCATACCTGTTATCTTATAAAAGACAACATTATTTCTCACCTAGACAATTACCATAATCTCCTAAATTGTCTTTCTGATTCTATTTTTCCCCCTATGGCTTAATGTCTACAAGACTTCCAGTTATTATTCTTTTAAATAGACTTTATATTTAAAGTAGTTTTAGGTTTATAGAAAATTTCGGGAGAAAGAACAGAGAGTTCTCATATATTCCCTGTCCCCACGTGTACAACCTCCCCAACAATCAATATCTCAGGCCGAAGTGCCCCATTGGTTACAGTCACTGACACATCGTTATCACCCAGGGCCCATAGTTTAGATTAAGGTTCACTCTTGGTGCTGGACATCCAACAGGTTTTAGCAAATGGATAACGACATGTGTCCACCATTGCAATGTCATACCCAACCTGTTATCATTTTAATGTTGGGTTCAGTCTCTATTTTGTCCCAAAGCCTTCAATGACTCATCATCTTATCCAAAAGAAAATTCCCCGTCCTTCAACAAATTTAAGACTCTGCCTGGTGGGGCTTCTTGTTTTGTTTCATTTTGTTTTATTTCTCATCTGATCTCAGTCTTTGCTACAAACTCTCACTCACTCTGCTCCAGCCACATGAACTTCTTGCCCTCTGCAGACAGACTCCACCTTGAGGTCATTGCACCTGCACTTCCCTTTGCCCACAAGGCTCTTCATGATGGCATCTGCCCATTTTGTCCCCTCATATGATTCTGGCTTTTATTCAAGTTTCGCCTTAGTAGCAGGGCAGCATTGATTGGCCAGCCTTGATGATGTGGCAGCCTCATCAGGCCTCTGAGTCCTCATTCTACTTTCTTTCTCCTCCATAAACTTACCTCCTCCAGACATTATATATATAGATGTATTTTCTTGTTGTTGCTTCTGTGTTTGTTGTCTTTATGTCGAGATATGATGCAAGTTTCATGCGAGTAGGAATCTTGCTGTTATTTCCACCATTATGCATGAATAAATGAACTTCTTGGTGCCTAATTTTTATTTCAGCTGTAGAATAGGTATAATAATATACATCACAATATAAAATTGCTGGGATGATTAAATAAATTAATATCACAAAGCAGTTAGAATTCTATCTCATGTAAAATGATTAAAGATTTGTTAGTTGTTATTATTTTATCATTCTTAAGATGATGGAAGGGGCTCACAGTCCTTTCAGCTACTTTCTTGACCTCCTTCAGTTTAGTCCTTTTGGACTCCTTCCAACTAGTGTCTGAACCTAATGAACCTCTGTTCTTCTATGTGTGTACATATATACATATTTGAGACAGAGTCTCACGGTCCACGCTGGAGTGCAGTGTCGTGATCTCGGCTCACAGCAACCTCTGCCTCCCGGTTCAAGGGATTCTCCTACCTCAGCCTCCTGAGTAGCTGGGACTGCAGGCATGTGCTACCACACCCAGCTAATTTTTGTATTTTTAGTAGAGACAGGGTTTCACCATGTTGGCCGGGATTCGACCTCGGCCTCCCAAAGTACTGGGATTACAGGCGTGAGCAAGCGCACCTGGCCTCTGAGTGTATTAATAGCCATACTTGGCCATAAATTCTTAGCAACTGACATTTTAAAATGCATTAATATAATGTTTAAAATGACAGTATTTGTCCAATAGAAGAATTAAATGCAGCTCAATGTACTCTTACATATTATAGCAACAATGATACAGTAATAAGTTCAATCGAACAACTACAATACAACAGAGACTTTGTATGTATTTTTTTTAACACTTAAAACAATCTTACAAGGTGGGATTTATGAGCCAGTTTCCTAGATCAGGAAACTTGGTGTCAGAGGGTGTAAACTCCTCAGCTCTGTAGACCACGTACCCAGTAGTAAGAGGTGGATTCAGAATGCAGTCTCATGATGCTCTGATTTCAAAGCCTTGCTCATTTTTCTGACAGAAAGATTGAAGGTTACAGGGCGGAGGGTACCATCAGGCGACATGATACAGCATAAGTAATTGCCTAGCAATGGTGGCATTGGCTCTGAAGCCAGGAACCCTGTGGGCCCCCAAGACAGCACCCCAATGCAGTTCTTTTGCAGGAGGCCTATCTGGAGAGCGGAGGTGTTTTCTAAGGACACTGAAGGAAACTTTTCGCTGTATCAAAAGTTTTTGCAATTTCACAACTTCCACGAAAACGTAATAAGTGTGAACGAACAGGTGATACTTCTCGTGTGGAAAAGCCCGTTTTCTCTTGTGGCTGAGGTAAAGTGATGGATCTTCTTACATAATATTTAAGCTCCCACCGTTAGAATTTCACTGGATGTTTTAAAAATATCTGATTGATTAATTGCAGGTAGTCATTATGTTTTGTGCATTTGTTTCTGTTTTTGAGGCTGTGTGTGTTTGTGTGTAAACTGTCCTTAGTTTTTCAAACTTTGTTCCGGATTTCTTGCAAAGAGCAATACTCATATTGTTTTTTTGTTGTTGTTTTTCTTCCCCTTCAGATGGATATTAGTGTTATTATGGAAAACAACATTCACAGGAAGACTTTTCTAGGTTAAAGCAATAGGTGGGAAGTAGTGCTAAGGGGTTATTTTACATACAAAATAATTACATTAATTTCTTAATTTGTATTTTAGTTTCACTGAGAAAAAAAGTCTATATTCAAAATCAGGTTATTCCCCTTATATTAAGAAGCCTCCAACCTTATTTCCTTTTCTGTTTTGATAACTCACTTGAATGTGAAAATGTTTAAGGGGACCAGATTCTTTAATAAAGAAAGCCTCTCACACCTCCAGAAAACTGACAAAGGCCATGGCTGCAGTTGTAAGCATTTTGAATGGTATATACTACATTGCTTTTTACCCAGTATTAAATTAGGGTAACTTCTTAAAGAGCAGAGGATAATTGAAATGATTTACTGAAAAGCCAATAAAAGATTAGTAATATTCCCAAGTCCGTAGTTATGTTAAGAAAACAATTATGGAACTACTTACTCTTTAATGTAGACAAATCCTTCTTGAGTGTAGACACATATTTTGGTATTCATTGCCAGCTGAATGAAGAAACACATTTTAACGATCTTAATTTAAAATAGTCTCTTCTCATTCTTCACTTGCTTCTTGGCATCACCAAATAATGGTTGGTTTGAACATTCACAAAGCAAGAACTACACACAAAGCACTTGTAAATATCATGCTACATAATTCTTACTAATACACAAGGCATACCTTTTTAATCTCCCTATGCAAATGAAGAAATTGAGTTATAGAAAGTTGGAGAGCGCCGGGCGCGGTGGCTCAAGCCTGTAATCCCAGCACTTTGGGAGGCCGAGACGGGCAGATCACGAGGTCAGGAGATCGAGACCATCCTGGCTAATACGGTGAAACCCTGTCTCTACTTAAAATACAAAAAACTAGCCGGGCGACGAGGCGGGCGCCTGTAGTCCCAGCTACTCGGGAGGCTGAGGCAGGAGAATGGCGTAAACCCGGGAGGCGGAGCCTGCAGTGAGCTGAGATCCGGCCACTGCACTCCAGCCTGGGCAACAGAGCGAGACTCCGTCTCAAAAAAAAAGTTGGAGTAAATTGCCTAAGTCACAGAGATAGAGATGGTACCTCATGCCCAAAATTACTTTTTCTCCTTATAACATGGGACTTTATGGAATTTTTTAATAGCATGAACACAGAAAATATACCATGTATGTATGTGCAGTGAAACAAGATCAAACAATATGGGAGTGTATAAATTACAATGTCATTTTGTCATCTGATTTCCAAACCTACTCTGCAGAACTTATCACTGTCGCGGTTAGATGTATAACTTTCTACATTTTTCGATGTCTAGACAGCAGGAGTAACAAATCGTGGCCTGGCCAAGATTTGCCTACACACATGTTTTGCTTGGCTAACACTGTATCTGAAAGCATTTAAATGAAATGAAAACATTAAACACACACCCAAGAATATACATTCATACCTGAATCTAGTTCCCTTCTCTTGAAAAATCTAAATATCTGACAAAATAGGGCACTGCTACCTGCATGGCAACAATTAATGGGCACTGGGGGGACATTTTGCTCAGTGCACCTAGCCTTCTCCTTGTGCCAAGAAGAACACAGGACAATAACTGCCATGGGCCACATCTGCTCTGATGTTACCTGGCTGGGCCCCAGGAGCATTTTTAGTTTGTAAACTGTATGTTTTCTCATTAAGTTACTTTCTCTACTTAGTGTTCTATAAAGACCGCCTGTCCCTATCTTTCCTGGACTTTCAAAATGCCTACCTAGTAGTCCACTGTTTGGATACACCCTCATTTATTTAACCCTCCTTCTACTGCCATAGAGTTGGCATGGTTCCCACTTTTGCCATTGAAATGCTTTAATGACCATCCTTAAGGATATATCTCTGCCACTTATGTTTATGTTTCAGCAAGATAAATTCCCGTAGGTAGAATTGCAGGGCAAAAAGGTATTCACATTGTATACTTTGATGAATTGGCCAGATTGCCTTCTGATGTTTGTCTTCCATATATTACATGTAAGAGTTCATCAGAGCTCCTACTCCCTGGAACCCTTCAGTAGGACGAGTCACATGTGAAGAGACAGACAGTCAAATTTTGGAAATACTTTGAGGAATGTGTATATTTTAGAACAATGAAAGAAAGAAAGTACTGTAAACTTTAAAAACTGGTTTTAAAAGAGTTATGTCCACACTGAACTTTATTCAAGAGGTCAGTGTAGACAACAGTACAGTTGCTCTTAATTCTAATGTGAGGCGGTGAATGAAGAAGTCACAGGAGATGGTACTCCACTTTTCTTCCATTATCATTGGTCAACATGATGATAAAGATGTGGAAAGGGAAGCCTTGTTGCAGGAAATTATATCAAATGGGGCTTTTTAATTGTTCCGAGCTTTTGACCTATTGTTTGAGTGTATTTAGGGAAGAAAAAAAAATCCCTCCTTATATAGGAAATCCCTTATATAGGAAATATAATAAATACCATTTAGGAACTACAGAGATATAAATATAATTATGAGAAGAATGTGTTATTTCTGCCAATTACTGCTGGAAATCTTAAAAGGAAATTAAAGCTCTTTACAGCCCATCGAAAACTGTTCACTTTATAAAGAATGAATCCTGCTTAAACCTAACCTCAGGTGAGATTTGTGGAAGATTGGTTTGACATCCATCTCCTGCAAGAAAAATAATGAGAGAACCTGAGTATCGGAGTGTTTATGAATGTGCTCATTCAACAGAACGTGATCATCAATCTACTTATTTTTCTATATCAACAAAGATTACTTCTGTTTTATACATTCCCGTTTAATGATTCATTTTTAAAAATGTGTGTGTATCTCCCTCAGGTAGAATGTAAAGATTGGGCCTTATGTTCATTAACGTGTAAATAGATTTTACTTCATTTTCAGAAAATAAATTGCTTGTCCAAGTGATCAACTCTACAAAAAACAAAATACAATCTGTTCTGTATCATATAAGAACATTTCCACAACAAGCATTATAAGAGAGAGGCATAGAAGTTTTCTATACTGAAATTGAATCAACTATTACATATCTTCCAAATCATTAAATTTCTTAATATGTCCCATTTTCACTTTTCAGTTCTCATTTTCTATGAGTAGTTAATGATAGCGAATGTCTTTTGTCAGCTTTACTAGAAATTTAATGAAAAAAATCAATATATCATTTAGGTCTATCCTTGCTCTGCCAAGATCGTATTTCATAGCCATTTTTCTCACCACATATTTTGCAAAATGAACGAGATTTCTAAAACTATGGAAATAAACATATCAATTAAGAAATGAGAACATGTGTTATGCTCATCAAAGTAGGCTATAGATTACATTTTGCTTCAGAGACCTTGAATTTGAGATCATCCCAATAGATTAAAACAATAGACATTAATCCTTTCCTCAAATATTTGCTGAAGGTCTAATTTGGGCTATGACCTCTATAAGGTGTTATAAATGATATTAGGAAGAATCTGGCAGTTTCTTCTTTACAATCTTAGTGATATGGTTATGGAGGTAACAATGGAAAAGCCCCGGAAATTACTGGTTCAAATGGAACAAAACAGAAAGGCCATTGATAAACATAAAGGTCTTCACTTAGTTTAAAAGTCATCTGTTTCATATGTTCAAGCTCACAAAGAACTGGGAACTCGCTACAAACTGAAGATGAGATGATAGTGTAGCCACTGCTAAAATCCCTCGTACAAATCTCTTAATGTATCTGTCTTCATCCCAGACTAACACTCAGAGATGTTAACTACGTTCTCACAATTAGTAAGAAGCTAGCCAGAAAGTGGGCAAAGGATATGAAGAGGCATTTCTCAAAAGAAGACACTTAATGCGACCAACAAATATATGAAAAAAAGCTCATCATCCCTGGTCGTTAGAGAAATGCAAATCAAAGTCACAATGAGGTACCATCTCATGTCAGTTAGGATGGCGATCATTCAAAAGTCAGGAAACAACAGATGCTGGAGAGGATGTAGAGAAATAGGAACACTTTTACACTGTTGGTGGAAGTGTAAATTAGTTCAACCATTGTTGAAGACATTGTGGTGATTCCTCAACGATCTAGAAGCAGAAATACCATTTGACCCAGCAATCCCATTACTGGGTTTATACCCAAAGGATTATAAATCATTCTACTATAAAGACACATGGACATGTACATTTATTGCATCACTGTTCACAATGGCAAAGACTTGGAACCAACACTAATGCCCATCAGTGATAGACTGGATAAAGAAAGTGTGGCACATATACACCATGGAATACTATGCAGCCATAGAAAAGGATGAGTTTGGCGGGGCACAGTGGCTCATACCTATAATCCCAGCACTTTGGGAGGCCGAGGTGGGCAGATCATGACGTCAGGAGAGTGAGGCCATCCTGACCAATATGGTGAAACCCCGTCTCTACTGAAAATACAAAAATTAGCCAGGCATGGTGGCACACCCCTGTAGTCTCAGCTACTCAGGAGGCTGAGGCATGAGAATCTCTTGAACCTGAGAGGCAGAGGCTGCAGTGAGCCTAGATGGCACCACTGCACTCCAGCCTGGGCAACAGAGTGAGACTCTGTCTCAAAAAAAAAAAAAAAAAAAGGGAAGGATGAGTTGATGTCCTTTGCAGGGACATGGATGAAGCGCTGGAAACCATCATTCTCAGCAAACTAACACAGGAAGACAAAACCAAATACCACATGTTCTCACTCATAAGTGGGAGTTGAACAATAAGAATACGTTGATACAGGGAGGAGAATATCACACACTGGGGCCTGTCCGGGGGTCGGGGGGCTAAGGGAGGGATGGCATTAGGAGAAATACCTAATGTAGATGACGGATTGATGGGTGCAGTAAACCGCCATCGCACGTGTATACCTATATAACAAACCTGCAAGTTCTGCACATGTATCTCAGAACTTAAAGTATAATAAGAAAAGGGGAAATAAAAGAAGCTAGCCAGAATCAGAGGGGGAGAAAAGATCCGTGTACCCAGCATACAGTTGATGTTCAATAAAGTGTTGAAGAATGAATGAGTAAATGAACTTTCTGTAGCATGTTTTTAACAAATATATGATTTTAAAAGTGAGTTTATTCTTTATTTTTATTCTATGGAGGAATAAAACATATGTGGAATAAGTTAGAATATAACAGTGTTCTCAGGATGTTGGTTGTCCAACTCTGGACAAGAGGTCCGCAAACTGCAGTCTAAAGACTTGTGGCTGGTACTGTAATAAAGTTTTATAAGCAAACAGTTACCCGTTCATTTACTTTTGTCTACAGTTTCTTGTAAAGCCTAAAGTATTACAGTCTGGCTCTTCGCCCATACCCCTGCCACCAGCTATGTTTCAGCAGCATCCGTGGTGATTTTTTTCAGTAGCACTGCTGATTTGTTTTAGATAAAAGGATGCAAAATAAAAGCAGTAAAAGTAGACAACATCAGTAGTTCCTTGTATGTCTGAGTTTCTTCATTATAGTTGTGTCATTTTCCAAACTTACATTCTTATTTCCCAAGCTTACCTGGGGAAGTGATGCATATGCATACTAACCTCCTACTGGAGATTTATTTATTTATTTATTTATATGTTTTAATTAATTAATTATTTATTTATTTAGAGACAGGGTCTCGCTCTGTCGCCCACGCTGGAGTGCAGTGGCATGATCTCGGCTCACTGCAAGCTCTGCCTCCCAGATTCATGCCATTGTCTTGCCTCCCAAGTAGCTGGGACTACAGGTGCCTGCCACCTGCCCGGCTAATTTTTTCTATTTTTTTTTTTTTTAGTAGAGGTGGGATTTCACTGTGTTAGTCAAGATGGTCTCGATCTCCTGACCTTGAGATCCACCCACCTTGGCCTTCCAAAGTGCTGGGATTACAGGCATGAACCACTGCACCCGGCCCCTACTGGAGATTCTTAATAAGCTTTAGGCAAATTCTTATTCTTATTCTGAGGCAACCTACAAGCTGAGAGTCAGGTTCACTTGTTTAACTCCATTACATTCCAGTCATCTTCAAGGATGGAACTCTTGTTCTCAGCAGAACACTCCACAGAGCCATAGTTGCCAGAGTCTATGAAACACACATAGAAAATACAGCCTATTCTTCTATTTAAAAGAACTGGGAGAAACTGCCGTAAGTAGTGTTGACACACACAATTAAAGATAATAACGACAAGATTTCTTGCCAGACTTGAAGGTCAAGTATGCTAATAAAACATGTTACAACCAGGAATGAACATGGTGATTAGAAGTTTGTCCAATGTGTGGTGTTCATTCGAAGAGCCATAGACCCTCAGTATTGGAATTAAAAGTACTGATTTGGGGGTTTCACCCAAAACATATTAGAATATTTGTGGTTGTGATGGGGATCTTGATGTTAACAAATGCCCAGGTAGTTTTTAACGTGCCTTATTATTAAATTTAAAAGGATCAGGAAGATCAAAATGTCCCAAGGGAGAGACTCCCAAGGCCACTTGCCCTTGATATTCCCATGCCCCATAGTTTTCTAAGGTCAGACATGTGTAGATGCTAAGGACAGCTGCCTTGGGATAATGGTAGCAAGGCTGTGCAAGAGGAGTACAGCAACTCCAGGAAAAACACAAAACAAAGATTTGCACCTGTCATAGCAATCTCTCTACCAAATTACAAGATACCAAGAAAACTTGCAGAAGAACCCTGGTTTTATTTCTCACTTATCTGTATGGCTTTTCTTGAATCCTTCAGTCTTCCTAGATTGTCTTTTCCACTAAATTTGGTTGCAATTTTAGTTTACTGCCCATTATTTCATGAATATTTATATTTGTTAAATATTACAATACTCTGTTATTTTAGATTTGCTAATCCTTGTCTCCCTATTGTATTGGGCAGGGAAAAGTGTTTTGTTTGACTGCAGATTGTGGGACAGAGTGAGTGCAATTAAAGATATTTTAATAAATACATGTGACATGATTGATTTACTAGTAATGTCAAATAGATATTAACAGGCATCTACTATATAAGTAGGCTTATTCATGGCTATGTGAAGAACAACAGGCATAATACGAGTCATGACTAGGGCTAAGTTATTTCACCTTGTCTGTTTTGATTGCATATAATGGTGTCAGCAACTTAGAAATAATCTGCAGGCAGAATGGCAGCTTCAAGGTCAAATAATATGGAGAAATACAGGGCTAAACAAAGAAACTAAGAAAACAGAGTATAGAGTGTGCTTGTTTCACTAATCAAATAGTCTCTGGCAGGAATTTTCTTGCAGCCCTGAGCTAAGAGTTAATATTTTGAACAAGAACAACAAAAAGACCGGTGTAAACAAGAGAAAAATTTTCCTGAGTGAAAAAGTTGGTAAGAATAGCACATCCTCAAAGGCATAGAAGGAATCAGGTATCATAAGTCTTAAATTAGGAGAAGACAGCTTGAAGTGGGTTGTTCAAGGTGCTAATACAATGCATGTGTGCTCCAAAGGAAAGATGTATGATTAGTGACGAGGGCATGTGTGTTTCAGGTAGCTGGATGGCAGAACTGTAAATAACTGAGTGAATATTTAAGGATGTGTCGACTCAGAAAGAAAGCAGAATATATAAAGCTTGGTTGCAAAATCAGTGATGCTAGGTCAACCTTTAATGAAAGACTGAGAACAAGAGAGTTCAAAAACAAGACCAATAGGGATCTCAGAATATACGGTTTAGACATTAGATTCTCAGTCAAGGAAATGAGGGAAGGCCATATTCCTGAAGTCAAATAAAAGACTAGGCACATATTTCCTCAGTGGGACACCTGGGACCACCAGAAGGGACAGTGATTTATGTGGATATGACAAAAGGTGTTTCCTGCAGCCAACCTAGGCAGGCTGGTCCCCAGATGGGTGACATTCCACTTCTATGGGAACCTCTGTTGTTGCCATAAAGCTTTTCCCAGTTTTGAGGGTTAACTTTAGGTTGAATATGTGAGAATAGAAAGTAAAAGTGGAGAATATCTTTTTAAGGCTTACTGCAGTCTATCATAAAATGTAACTTCATCAGATTTGCAATTTCATCAAACCTATCCTATGGCCATAGTAAGTGTGTAGTAATTACTTCTGTAGGAGAATATAATTATTATTCCAAACCTTCTCATAGGAGCAAAAATTAGTTCTGTCTTTGCATATCTTCTGTGCTAAATTCATCATAGATAGCCTGAGGAGATGACAAGTGCCACCTTTGTAAAGAAAAGCTAAAGGAAGATATATGGCATTGATTAGATAGAAATATAGATAGAGATATAGCATCTGATAGATTATATATTGATGACACATGTATATATATATACTGGAGATAAATATATATGGGTTATATACAAAATATAAACAGATTATATACAATCATTGTTGTGATCTGGCTCTGTTTTCTCACCCAAATCTCATCTTGAATTGTAGTTTGAATTGTAACATCCACATGTTGTGGGAGGGACCTCATGGGAGGTGATTAGAGTAAGGAGATGGTCCCCCCATGCTGTTATCATGATAGTGAGTGAGTTCTCACAAGATCTGATGGTTTTATAAGGGGCTTTTTCCCCCTTCACTCTGCACTTCTCCTTCCTGCTGCCATGTGAAGAAGGACATGTTTGCTTCCCCTTCTGCCATGATTGTAAGTTCCCTGAGGCCTCCCCAGCCTTGGAAAACTGTGAGTCAATTAAACCTCTTTTCTTTAAAGATTACCCAGTATCAGGTATTTCTTCAAAGCAGCGTGAGAACAGACTAATATAATAATCTCCAAAGTCACTTAAACATGGGAAGATTTCTATATTAAACATCAGAATCACCTGAAGATGTCTTAAAAATATGTTTCTGATTCCACCTAAACACACTTGATTTGAATATTTGGTTGTAGATCTATAATTTTCGCAGTTTCTTGGTATTTTTTTCATAGCCCGTTACTGGTTGCTGAAAACCTCAGGGTTCCTCCAATTCCAACCTTATGGAAGAAACCAGCCAAGTTCTGAGGAACTCTAAAGTCAGGAGCTCAGGCCATTAGGAGGCATCGGAATTGCTTAGTCTGTGTTCGAAACTGAAGTCTTCAAATTGACATTATGGTTCAAAATCTAGTCTTAATTTGTCTACTGCTTCTTCTACAAAACCCTCAGCCCATATTTCTCTGCTGTTACTGCTGGGTTGTGGCAACGGAAAGTGATCTACAGCAGAACTACCTGGCTAGAGTGGCCTACAATTTGGAAAATAATTAAGTGTCTTTGCAGTTGATTATTCAGATCCCTGGGATGGAGGAGGTCTGTGTTCAGTGAACACACACAAAAGGAAAATTCTAACTCTAAGGAAAATGAGAATTTGAACCAAATGTATTTTACCCGCCAAAGTTCTAACATTTCAAAAGAGTGAATAGATCTGGCATGCAATTTTGTTAGTTTAGTTTTTGTTCTGCTGCTTGTTTTGCTTCCAATAAGTTGCTTTTCTCATCCTCTTTTCTGGGCTCTTTCAAGGTCACAGCTTCTGAAAGCTGCACACTCCTGACTTTCCCCAAGGCCTCATACATGAGTGAAGCCTCTCAGAGGGATTCCCAAAGAAGCTTTGGTTGCTGGCCATAAAGAAATAGCCTTGCTCCTCTCATGCTCCATTCACTGAGATGTTCAGAGCAATCAGATATATCATGAATGAGCCTAATTTAAAGGGAATTGAACAGACCAAATGTTTTATTTGCCCAAGATGCTATCCTTCAGAAACTTTGTTTTGTAATTTGGTGTTACTGCCCTAAGACCCTGCTACCGTCTAGTTTAATTCTAAGCTACTCTACTCCTTAAATCTGACAGCAAGTACTCTATTTCTTTAAAATTAAATTTAATTGACTTTAGTTTTCATTAGATTATTTTCTTTGACTTTTACATGAAATTGTAGAGCAATAGTTTTCAAGCTTTATTTAAAAAAAAAAAGAAAACAAATGAAATATTTTGTTAAACTACAGAGCAGTTGATCCTTGAACAACATGAGTTTGAACGGTGTGGGTCTACTTATGTGTAAATTTTTTTCAATACGTGTATTGGAAAAGTTTTGGAGATTTGCAATAATTTGAAAAAACTTCACAGATGAACTGCCACCCCTGAGGCAGCAAAACCAACCCCTTCTTTTCTTCCCTCTTTTCATCCTACCCAACATGAAGACCCCAAGGATAAAGACCTTTATGATGACCTACTTCCATGTAATACATATTAAATATATTTTCTCTTTCATATGATTTTCTTAATGCAATTTTCTTTTCTCCATTGTAAGAGTGCAGTATATAATACATGCAATATAAAAAATGTGTTAATTGGCTGTTTCTATTATCGTTAAGGTTTCCAGTAAACAGTAGACTAGTAGATAAGTTTTGGGGAAGTCAAAATCTATATTCAGATTTCCAACCATGCATGAGTGGGCACTCTTAGCCCCTGCATTGTTCAAGGGTCAACTGTGTATATGTCAGTTTGAAGGTGAACCTTATCCTTACATCTCCCCCTTACTTACTTCTGTATCCCTAAATACATTTGCAAAGTCATGAAATGCAACTTTAATTGCAAATGCAACTGAAAAATGCAACTGTGATTTTAACGCTTTTGGATAGCAGACTGTTTACGAGTTTAACATGGTGTTTGAAATAGCACTGATACCGCCTGGTGTAGAAGACTCAGAGAATAAAACCAAACTTTACTAAGATCTTTCTTTTTACCATCCTGCTTGAAGAAACTGGTTTTAATCAAAAAATCATTATTTTAATTTTAGTATTTATTTGTAGCTTGCACATGTATAGCTAAAGCTAAGCAATTGGCAGATACTCGTTTAATCATTATCTTCAGAAAATCACTTTATATCTATGTTTTGTTGTGATTTTTATTATAAACTCCTACTCATCATTCTTTCCTTTCCAGAAAAATCTGTTGAACTTTGAGAAAATTTATCCTCTAAGTGAGAACATTATGTCTGCTAAATGGAGATAGTCAGTATGTGAATGAAAAAGTAAACAAAGTGAAATAGTGAGATAATTATTTTTATACAAAATATTATCAGTAGTAATCATACCAAAGATTTTGCTTCAATATCTGCAGACAGAAAATGGACAACTGAAAAAGGATGATGAGAATAGATTTTTCATTCCAGATTTCTATTTGAGTTACACTAGTAACAAAGATGTAAAATTATTTCATATTCTCCCAGATATTAATGCAGTTAACCAGACAGCAGATATCATTCTCTATGGGTGCTTGCTCATGTATTGAATGAGAAAGGTACAATAATTGACTTAATCCAGATGTCCATGTAAATAATTGAGAATCTGAAATGTTAAAATTTCTAAAGAAATATGAAAAGGATACTAAATTTTTACAAAATGCTTTAAATTCATGGAAAATAAGTTCAAGTAAGGAATAGCACTTTAAAATTTTGTGACTTAAAATATATATAAAATAATTTTAAGTGACATGGAGATAAAACTTACCCTGCAACTGTACTTTCTTTTATAAGACACTTTTAAAACTTATGATTATGACAATATTTCCTTACAGCTCATGATTCCCTGGGCATATTCTCATCTAAAATGATAATAAATATGTTATTCTATAGTTCTATTTTTCCAAAAATCTAGCTATCATTAATTTTCAGTCTATGAGATATGACACAAAAAATCCTGTGTGGTTTCCCATTCTGTCAAGACTCTGAAATCGTGTCTGATTGTTCCTAAGAAATCTAAATATACAGACTTGATATGCTGGTCAAACAAGGCTAGCCCTTTGTCAGTCAGGTTTATTTGGAACCTGATATTTTGTTTGAAAGAAAAGAAATAACGTTGACTAACAGACATAGAGAACAGTTTACTGCAAGCATGCAGGTAACTCGGAAAATCAACAGGAAGCCTATACAACCAGACTTAACAACTAAAGTCTAGACAAGCGGCTTACTATAACAAAAATTAAGGTCACACTCAGGAATAACCAGGGTGGGCGTGCAGTTGCCACAAGTCCTAGATGACCACCACCGTCTCTGGACCATTGATGCTGCCAGCTCCAGGGGAATGAATTCTACAGAATCCATGGTGGCCGTCACCCATGCAAAGACCCAAGTGAGGACTTGCTTAGGTCTGGTAGCCTTACTGGAGCTATAAAGGTCTTAGAAAGCAAGCATCTACTTTTTTTATTATTGTTTTTAACTTTTTGTACTAAGGTAGATTTAGGGAGAGAACTGAGCTGAAATACTGGGCATTCAAAAGAAGAAAAAGCAGCAATAACTAAAGCTGTATTGTTTTGTTAAATGCAGATTTATGAAACACGATTTATATTATTACCACCAAGGTTTAATGTGTCCATTATAGAATAACTAGAAAATACAGATATGCAAAGAGAAACACAATAGCACTCCGAACTCATCCACCCAGAAGTAATAAAATGTCAACATTTTGTTGTGCAACTCAAGATAAAAATGTGGTTACATATGTGTGTATCTATGCAGACATATGTTTACATACACATGTACAAACACAAACACACAGTTGAGTAAGTTGAGAAGACAAAGTAATGTATCTTAAGTACTTTTCATATCTTTACAATTTTTCTACATTTCTATTTACATGCATGAATTTCATTATATTGCCATATCATAATTCACTTAATCTATCACCCTATTGTTGCCATGTAGAGATTTTCGTTCATATATTTTCCTGTTAAAAATTAGCCTGTAATGAACGTTCTTATAGAAAATGTATAATTACATTCTTAGGATACATTTTTAGACTTGAATTATTACAGGATCAAAGAAGAATATGTAATTGCCTTTTATAGGAGAACAAAAGTTTCAGAATATTGAACTGTGACAGAGCTAGCATCCTGTAGTTAACAGCTGCTGATTTATCATTGGATTCATCCAAGTCATGCTTTTATGAACTATAAATACATTTTATAGGACTAGAGTCTGAAGTGGCTTCTTCTCTCTACACTGATTAATAAAGATAAGGCTCAAGAAAACCATGAAGCACAGATGACCAGTCAAGAGATTTTCAGAATGGAGTCCAGTCATTAGCAAACATATTAAAGACTAGAAAATTTTCCTCAACTTCACCCCGACCCCCATCCACTTCTGTTAATGTCAAAATTTTATTTATTCTTCAAAGACAACTAAAAGATTGACACTCACAAACAACTTTTTTCTTTATCTGGAAGTGATCTCTCCTTGGAGCTTGCTTTCTCAGTGTTTTTTCTGTCACCACCACCCCATCCCCAGCAAATTTTGCTTTGAAAATGTGGCCACTCCAGGGCCAGGCACAGTGGCTCTTGCCTGTAATGCCAGCACTTTGGGAGGCCGAGGTGGGCAGATCACAAGGTCAGAAGATCGAGACCATCCTGGCTAAAAGGATGAAACCCCATCTCTACTGAAAATACGAAAAATTAGCTGGGCGTGGTGGCAGGCGCCTGTAGGCCCAGATACTCGGGTGGCTAAGGCAGGAGAATGTTGTGAACCTGGGAGGCGGAGCTTGCAGTGAGCCAAGATCGTGCCGCTGCACTCCAGCCTGGGCAACAGAGTGAGACCCCGCCTCATAAACATAAACAAAACAAAACAAAGAAATAAAAGAAAATGTGGTCACTCCACACATGTGTTCTCACCTTCAAGAGTTCCTCAGCCAAGACCCTATTTCTTCACCTAGAATAATTTTCAACTGGCCCAAGGGGAAAAACAAAATTCACTATATAGTATGTGCTAAATTTTAAGAGTGTACAATTTTAAAAAGTACAAATTAGAACCTGAGAGTCCTCTATAACCCACTCGTTACATCAAATCAGATTCCTAAATGCTGTTGTTCACCAGGATTTGTTCCCTGGGCCCCCGTCTTCTCTCAATATATACAAGTCTCCCCAGTTAATATCATTCCTTACCAATAGAGTCACTTCCCAATAGGCAAATGATTCAATCCTCTTTCTTAATTTCAGGACACTTACTTTCAAATGTCTGTTCTATCCCTTTACCTGAAAAATTATTTCCATTTCTCTGCCTTGGTTCTGAAGCTAGCCCTGTCCTGATCCCCATTAGATCAGCTAGAACTTTTCAGTCTTGCCTTCCTCCTCATGCAGATCCCATTGAAACTATAAAGTACCTTTGTATCAGTTCCTAATGTGCCCTGAGATTCACTCTGACTGCACATATCTACTCCTAATCCCTGGAGTGTCTTGATGATGAAATGTGCACATTAACTTTTCCTTCATTGCCTGTTTACCCACTTGGAGAACGGATAGCATCAGCTTCCTCAAACCACATAGCTGACCGTGGAGAAAGAGATCATTTGTCAAAAGACAGTTGAGGTCCCGTTACCAAGGGGAAAAAGAAAGGCCGGAAACAAAAAGTGTGTCCCCACTCTGTCTTCTCCATACCTGCTGACATTGTCCGGGCATCCTTCATCCCCTATGGGAATACTTCAAAGCGTTCCCTTATTGATCCACTATCCTGTGAAGAAAGTCTTCTCCCTCTAATATTCTCCAGTCAGATGAGATGACTGATTTGACAGAAACAGGTATAATCTTGTCACCCTTTTGTTTTTGAGGTGGAGACTCGCTCTGTCACCCAGACTGGAGTGCAGTGGCGCGATCTCGGCTCCCTGAAAACTCCGCCTCCCGTGTTCAAGAGATTCTCCTGCCTCAGTCTCCCAAGTAGCTAGGAACTACAGGTGCATGCCACCACACCTGGCTAATTTTTGTATTTTCAGTAGAGACAGGGTTTCGCCATGTTGGCCAGGCTGGTCTCCAACTCCTGACCTCAGGTAATGCACCCGCCTCAGCCTCCCAAAGTACTGGGAGCTACTGTGCCCAGCCGTCACTCTTATTTAAAACGTATTGATGTGTACGTACTTACAAACATTTGAATTTCTAAGCATAGCTCAGTGTTCCTTTATGGCTTTATCTCTAATCATAACCCAAACTAGACTGCTTACTGTTCCCAGAAGTGGGGCCCATTTTTTATGCTTCCGTGGCTTAGCATTAGCTGGAACATGTGCACTGTATAGTTTTTCCCGGCCCCTGTCTCCACTAGCTCATCACTTCCCCTAGTAGATGGAGTTGCTTTTGAATCTATATTTCCATGACACATTGGAAAAATCCCTGTCAAGGTACTAATCACGTATTTGCAGGAATTTATATTTACATTTCAGTCTCTCTTAGTTAACTGCAAGTTGCCAAGGTTGTCTTCTCAGCTTTACAAACCAGGATGTCTAAGAAAGTGCTTTGCATAAAACATAAACTCAGCAAACATTTGCTAAATTGAATTTTTGGACACTTAGCAACAGAAATATTTCAGAGTCGTTCATATTGTTCTTGTTAATCCAATCAGCTTCAATCATCCAACATAGCTATGCCAAGGAGGTACAAGCTACCCCAGTGTTTCTGACGTATTTTTATATGCATAGCAGTTATTTATTGGTCAAAATTACTGGGAAAATAATTTCTACTATGAGCATGCCCTATAATTTTTATAGACTGTATTCTTCTTATCCAAGTACAATTCACAATGCCAGACTCAAAGATTACTGACGTTTATAGAAACATGACAATAGTGAGACTCCCTTCTCTCAAAGACTGAGTGTGATGTACAGCCGTCCATGATGGAAAGCCAAGTAGAAAACATCTCCGAGACTGTGATGTGATGATTTCTTTGTGCACAGATGATACAATTCCAAGTTGCAATGCACTCCATTAATTAAACACGTCTGCATGCTCATAATTTAATTTGCTGAAAGAATTCACAAGAGGGATGGGAAACTGGGTTCCCCTGCTTCCCATAAATGTAATTGACATAATGAGTAGCTTTCTTCTCTTCTGAGTCACAATGCCTTACAGTAATACCTGCCTCACATGATATCAAGTTCTCTTTGAGTCGTACAGAGAAATAATTTCCTAAGTGTAATTCAACTCAATGTAGATAGATATCATATGGCATCAGAAACTTCAGAAGTCAAGCAAATGAAAATGACTTCAATGAACTTGGTGCTTGGAATAGTAAAAACCTTAGTTCAATAATAATTCCCATGGAAACACTACATATTTCTCTCTCATTCTAGGTATTTTCAATTAAAGCTTGCAAAATGTGAAATGGAAAAGAAAAAATCTTAGACTAAAATGTGAAATATATTAAATTTTATTTTGATTAGCAGTTTATAAAGCACTTTTATATGTGTTAACACACTGAATGTTTTATGCATCATTTAGTGAAAGAGATTTTCTTATCATTCTCATAATCATTCCCTTTCATAAGTGTTAAAACAGAAGAGTTGAAGAGTATAGCCGTTTGACCGGGCTCATATTGTTTATAAGCAGTAGAAACTTGAACTTGAATCTCTGCCTTCTTATTTCTAATGCTATGCTTTTTCCACGATGTAATTCTAAGATTGTGCAGCCCTTATAATTGAGTCATGATCATACTAAATGCTCAACAATTATATGCCCAGTGAATAGATACGAGAGAATAAAATGCATAACTTTTATCATGCCACTTGTTTAAAATTTTAATTTATTCCTATTGCTGACCATTACAAGATTAAATGTCTTTATTATAAATTTCAACCCCTCTAATATTACAGTCACAAATCTTTGGATCTTTTCTTAGCTAATTTTAAAATGATATTTTTAGACCTCTAAGATAAAATAATCCATCAAAGGAGAATAAAGTCTTTTATTTTCTGAATATACTCGGTACATCTTGTTCTATCAAGATTTTACATTCTTTTTTGTTTGTTTCTCTCACGCTCCTTCCTGTTGTTTTTGTCCCCAGTTAATTATGTGTAGCCTTTTCGGGTTTCAGATGCAATCTCCTTCTTTCATTTCTGAGCTGCATTGTTCACGATCATAAAGAAAAATAACCAGGGAGCTAATACATGTCATTTTGTACATGTTATATAAAGTATTTGTGAAACAGTAAGCAATGTTCAAATATCTTTAGAATTGGCCATTTAAGACTTTACTATCCGGCACTGAGAAAAGTAGTACTTTGAAAGCTTTCATTTTATACTGAAGCTATAGAAATTTCAGCACCTACTGATAGATTGTGAACATTTACAAGTGAATGAAACAAACTAAATGACAAACTCCTACTAGTGTTTAAAACATAATATTTTAGTAGCTGCTTTATTTATTGAATAAAAATAGAATACCACGCAACTATTCAATTAACTTAGCTTTTATTATTTCTGTACCCAACTTGTTTACAAATTTATTATATAAAGGCATATTTTATATTTTTCATCAATTCAACATATTTCTCAAATCTCTTAGTCCTTATGTTAGTGTCTACGAAGATAATAGACAGTATATGTTTATATCTATATATCTGGACACATATCTATTATAATATAACCTTTCTTCCTAGAAGGTTATTTGGAAATGTTAACCTTGGTGTTTTGCATTTACAATTCTGTTTTTCCTATTCTAGTCCTTCACCCATCTGAGCTAAAGTCTAGACCCAAGGAGGCTACTAATTCAGGGATGGAATAATCTGCCAAGAAAGAGTTTATTCAAGCATGGTTTGAAATAAAGGTTTCAAACCCATGACCTGTTGATACTTTGAAAGGATTCTCATCATAACGCATGTGCAATTTGCTATAAAGAAGAATGCCCATTATGGACTAAATGTTTATGTTCTCCTAAAATTCATATGTTGAAGGCCTAACTCTCAATGTGATGATTCTGTGGAAATGGTGCCTTTGGGAGGTAATTGGACTTAGATGTGGTTATGAGGGTGGGGCCTCATGGTGCAATTTGTGCCCTTGTAAGAAAAACACACCAGAGCTTTTCATTCTTCCTCTGCCAGGTCAAGCCACAGTAAGAATGTGACCATCCGCAAGCCAGGAGGAAAGTCCTCACTGGAACCTGCCCATAATAACACTCCAGTCTGGGGCTTGTCAGCCTCCAGAACCGTGAGAAATCAATTTCTGGTGTTTAAGTCACCCAGCCTATTGTATTTTATTACAGTTGACCAAAACAATGCCCAACGAATTAAGTTTTCTCCTTCTGGGCTGAGGAGAGCTGGAAAAGGGAATAGCATGGGACCATGAGAGAAATCTTTCTGTCTTTCAGTCCAGTGCTCTTCCTGTTCCCCACCTCCTTTTTCCATCACCTGAAATCACATCATGCAAAACCTAAATAAGTTTATGAATGTGAAAGTAGAAAACAGCCATGTCCTACTTCCCATTTGGAAATGGAAAAATGGAAGGAAAAAAACCCAACCAACCAAACAAACAAACAACAAAAAAAAAAAACAGCAGCTTGCAGCACTCTTTGAAAACCATGTAATGCCAAGGGCATTGTGTGTGGTGTCAAGACAGTGGGGGGTTGAGATTGCCTCACAAAATTCACTGGTGTCCCAAAGAGCACCTGCAAAGCAGCCAACATTTCCCATGTCCC
The DNA here is from genome assembly GCF_001698545.2 of Rhinopithecus bieti. Taxonomy (NCBI): domain Eukaryota; kingdom Metazoa; phylum Chordata; class Mammalia; order Primates; family Cercopithecidae; genus Rhinopithecus; species Rhinopithecus bieti. Next base: position 977,541 of record NW_016825370.1, on the reverse strand, counting down.
CAGGAAGAACATGCACTTATATGAGTGAAGGGCAGCAGACTTAGAGAGGCCATGGGGTTGGGATGAAGAAATCTGTTTGCAGATGACAGTGTGGGTTGTAGGCCAGATTTCACATGCAAAGTCATCACAGTGGGTGCTTCCAAGACCAGACAGGGCAGTATCAACTCTGAGGACACCAGTGTGAGCCAGATATCAAGGCCAGACATTCACCACCTTATATTGTTGCTATTAATAAGTCTCCAGAATTGTGCATCAATCCTAGAGAAGAAGGGGGTTAGATTGAGATAACCCTGAATTAAATACCTAAAGGTTTTGGCAATGAGGAAAATAATAATAAGCTTGAAATATGAAAACCTGAATATCTATCAGGTGTGGTGACTCACACCTGTAATTTTAGCACTTTAGGAGGCTAGGGTGGGAGGATTGCTTGAGCCCAGAAGTTTAAGCAACATAGTAAGACCTTGTCTCTACAAAAAATTTTTAGGCCGGGCGCGGTGACTCAAGCCTGTAATCCCAGCACTTTGGGAGGCCGATACGGGCGGATCACAAGGTCAGGAGATTGAGACCATCCTGGCTGACACGGTGAAACCTCGTCTCTACTAAAAAAATACAAAAACTAGCAGGGCGAGGTGGCGGGCGCCTGTAGTCCCAGCTACTCGGGAGGCTGAGGCAGGAGAATGGCGTAAATCCGGGAGGCGGAGCTTGCAGTGAGCTGAGATCCGGCCACTGCACTCCAGCCCGGGGACAGAGCGAGACTCTGCCTCAAAAAAAAAAAAAAAAAATTTTTTAAAGTAGCCAGGAATGACGGGTACTCATATACTCAGGAGATTGAGACTGCAGTCTCAAAGAGAAAAGAAAAAAAGAAAAGTTGCATATCCACATTTTGCCCTGGAAATATTACACTTGTTCTAGATCTATCCATTCTAAACAACAATGTATGTACATAATAAAATTCCTTAAGTAAACGTCAAAGTTAATGATGGTTCAATAATAAAGCATAAGACAAAGAATTAGGTTAAATGAAGGTTTGCCCTGTAAAATAAAATTTGGGGCACAACTTCAACAAAGATCTTATGCTATATTAAATTTTGGGGGTTTCATGCTATTAGAATCATGAGAAGCCACTGTCGATCGTTAAATATGGGGGAGACACTATCATAGCGATGATACAGGTTAATTTAACCAAAAAAAATGTCAACAGCGGACATGAGTGAGATTTAGAGACTGGAATGTTGGTTGAAAGGTTATAGCACTTGCCAGGCACAGGACAATAAGGAAAAATAACAAGGCAGCAAAAGTAAAATATGGAAGCGATCACAAGGATTGAATTCATAGTATCTGGACTTGACTGGTGATCAGCTTCAGGGAGAGAAAGTTATGGAAAAGAAGTCAGATGTCAAAAGCTAGGAGTTCATGCGTATCCCTTGAAGGTACTTGTGAACTATCTTCCGTGATGTAAGAGAGGTGTTGGTGGCCAGGCGCAGTGGCTCACGCCTATAATCCCAGTACTTTGGGAGGCTGAGGTGGGCGGATCACAAGGTCAGGAGTTTGAGACCAGCCTGGCCAATATGGTGAAAAACAGTCTGTACTCAAAACACAAAAAAATTACCTGGGCATGATGATGCATGCCTGTAATCCCAGCTACTTGGGAGGCTGAGGCAGGAGAATTGCTTGAACCTGGGAGGCAGAGGTTGCAGTGAGCTGAGATCACACCACTGCACTCCAGCCTGGGTGACAGAGCCAGATTCCATCTCAAAAAAAAATAAAATAAAATAAAATAAATTTTAAAAACTGTGTTGACTGGTGAATACTATCAGGATAGTGAACATTTTTCTATTTTAGGAGATGGGAGGACACCTGAGATGGCAGGCCAGAAGTAACTCAGTAGGAGAAACATCCATTAAAAGTAATAATGTGGGATGGCTGAATTAAAGACTATAAGAAGAAAAACATGTCTGTGCGTAGGAAACAGAAAGGGGAGAAAAATGCATTAAGACAGTAAAGTAAGGAAGTGGAAGATCAGCAGAATGTGCGGATGCCAAGCCACCCAAGAAAATCATCTCTTGTGATTGTTGCAAAGTCAACTAGTTAATGTGACTCACTGCTAGGCTGTTGGATCTGAGACTTATGCGGAATAATTTAGAAACTTGCTGGTGTCTTAAGATCAATTACTCACCAATAAGAGTGGCATTGAACTGTGAATGTTCCTCCTGAATTTTCCATAAAGACTAATGGCTTTGTCTTGTCTTGAATTTGTTTTAATTACAATTTGTATACATCCTGTTGCATCCTGAAATTTTATTTTCCAAACGGTTTTCATTTTAAAGAGACTAAATAAAGGTTCTGACTGAGTTGTACTTGTGGGAACTCCAAAATCTTTTTATAGGAAGTTATTTTCGTCAAATAGTGTTGAGAATCAAGTTTCCAGTTACAGAAAATAACAGAGACATGCAAATTCAGGATGTAGCTGTACAGCAATGTTAGTGAAGAAAGAACATTTTGAGTCATTTAGACATTAACCATTAAGCATCTGGATTTTTTTAAATGTTAAGACAGAAAAAAAAAAATACCTGTATGTCAGCCAAAATTTTATTTAATTTAGTAAACCTTGGAGGATAAGGACACACTCACTGTGATAGAGACTGCTCTCTGCTCATCCAAATCCAGGTTTTCTTCTGCTCCTGGACACATAAGCAGGGTATGTGTTACAGTTAGCTGTGGCCAGGACATTGGACTTGTGATCAATGGAATACGTGCAAGAAGAGATGTGTGACACTTCTTAGCCTGACTCCCTAAACTGTAAATACTTTCAAGTCATAATTTTCTACATTCTGTACTCTTAGCTGTGTGGATGGAATGAGTATTGGCATGTTAGAAGTTAAAGATGAAAGATCTTTAACTTCTTCTTTATCAGCCTGATTCTTCAGAGACTTGCTTGGAACAGAACCTCTGCTGTGGATCTTAAACCACTCACTCTGGGGAATAGTGAAGATTAAATTCCTATTTTGTTTGAGTCATTGTATATCTTGAGGATGATTTGTTAAGCACTTGTGCTACCTGCAATTCATATATCCTCTATTTATTTTAGCAGGATTTGGGAGCATTTGTTCCCCTCCCCTCCCCTCCCTTCTCCTCCTCTCCCTTCCCCTCTCTTCCCCACTTCTCCCCTCCCCTCATCTCTCTCCTCTCTAGCCCTCCTGTCTTCCTCCTCCTCTTCTTCCTCTTCTCTTTGTCCTTCTTTTTCCATCTCCTTCTCCTCCTCCTCCTTCTTTTTCTTTTTTCTTTGTTTCCTCCCCTCCTCTCCCTCTCTCCTTTTCTCCATTTAATTACTATGTTCACACACTTCCCTGCTCCAGTAGTTCCCACGCTAAACAGGAAAGATGAGGGTATTGGCTGTTGTTCTTACTTTGTACAAGCAGATATTGTTGCTCCCATATTGACTCTTGCCATCTTGCTAACTTTCAGCCCATAGACTTCTATGCACCAAGGTGTTCACATAAAACTTACATTCTTTGTAAATGTTTTATCTGGGAGATGCCCACCAACATATCTAGCTTCAAATATTCTTGTCATCTTTTACTGTTACTTTATCTATGCATACTTCATTTATGCAACCCACTCTCATACACACATTTAATTATTTGACTTGACCAAAAGTGGTAGGATGTTTTAAATTCTGAAATTTGCTTTTTGGGCCACAGCTTCCTATTTACTTCACTACCTCACTCACTCCCCACATGCACCGTGCCTGCATTGACCTAAGTGGCATCACCATTTCTACTGCCTCTGTTTATTCTCTTAGCCTATAAGCCTTGTCTTGACACAGCATAGATCTAGTATTTGGATATCAGTATCTAGATCTTAGGGCCAATCCCATCAGCCACTATTTCACCACTAACAATGCCCTCATTCCCTGCAACTCTGCCACTATGGTTGCTTTTATATAGCAAAGAACTATGGAACATTTACCATGGGTTTGGAGCTCAGCAGTGCGATTGAAACTGCACTTATGGATCAAGGAACCATCAGCACCAGATGGTATTGAAAATCATGAAACTAGAAAATACCTTGTAAGTAAGAGAATATAATTAGAAGGCTGAGAGCTGTGGCTCATGCCTGTAACCCCAGCACTTTGGGAGGCCAAGATGGGCAGATCACGAAGTCAGGAGTTCAAGACCATCCTGGCTAACATTGTGAAACCCCATCTCTACTAAAAATACAAAAAAAAATTAGCTGAGCGTGGTGCCAGGTGTCTGTAGTCCCAGCTACTAGAAAGGCTGAGGCAGGAGAATGGCGTGAACCCAGGAGGTGGAGCTTGCAGTGAGCCAAGAACACACCACTGCATTCCAGCCTGGGTGACTGAGCAAGACTCTGTCTCAAAAAAAAAAAAAAAAAAGAAAGAATGTAATTCGAGAAAAGGGCCTAAGACCAAACCCCAAATTATTCTAGAGAAAGGGCTAGCAGAGAGAGAGAGAGTCTACTGAGATAGAAAGAAAAATTTATGACCATTTAATATTACTGATGGCAAAAAATAGGTGTATCACTTACAAAATTTTGATTGCAAGCAACAGAATACAGATTAAGCTAACCTCAGGAAAACAGGTTGATGGGAAAAATATGTTTAAGTGCATACAGTAGAACAAAGATAAAAGAAACATTTCAAAATATTGCTGATCTAAGTAACAGTGGTACACTCTTATCAGTGTGTCACTACTGGAAGTAAGCAAGTTTAAATATTTTTGGATATTGTCTTTTTTGGTTCAAAAGTTATATACCCAAGAATTGGTTAGCCCTGGTTAAATCCCACAAACAATGTTTAAATAGTTAAATACTATAAACTTAGCTAACAAATTTTTCTTTGAAATATTTTCTCCTACCTGAACAAATATACCTTCATATTGAGAAATATGTATACAAATATGGTTTTAACAGAAATTTGGCAAGACATGAAAGATGATTGAATCAAATCACTATTAACATGTTTAAATAAATGATGATATTAAGATACATGCAATTTACAAATAATTATATAGTTATTCATATAAATAATTTTCTTTATTTCAATAAAATTACTAATTAAATAGTTATTATCAGCCATTTCACATAATTTGACTTTCACTAAAACATTATTTTTTCAAAATGTAATTACTCAAAGCATATCCAACCCAAAGCATATTTTCATAAAAATTGCAAATGGAAGTACATGTAAAATTACAAAAATTAAGATAAATTTTTTCATATTTTTAAATGTGATCATGTTTTTGAAAGGGGTTGAAAGGAGGGGGGTTTGAAGTTGGTTTCAAACAAAGCACAAAAGAAAAAAGTGTAGATTATAATTAATTAATACCATGATACATTAAATCATTTCAATAAAACTAAGCTTTCCTTTTAAAATGATTTAATCATATTTTTTGATGAACTTACAATTAAGAATTCAAAGCATATCTACTTGCCACTCTGATAATTTATTGTCATACCTTGTAAATATAGACTTGCATACATCCAAATTTGTGTAACAGGGATTGTAGAAAATTGCAAATGTTTTTCAACTGCCCCATGCAAAGAGACACACACACACACACAGGCACACACAAATATCACGCTAATTAGTGTGTTCCTCTGGAATCATACAATGGAGCACAACAGCACAATAAGAAGCAAGAAAGTCAGTTCCAGCGCTGCTGAGAAATGACAACTTTTTCTCCACATTCTGAAGCTATGCCTATCTCTGTATGGGCAGTGGCATGACCCACACACCGTCACAACACTTAGACACAGTCATGTTTTCCTTTATGAATGCATAGTAAAAGATGTACAAAAGAGTTTTCATGAGGTCTGCATAGATGTTAAGCTGCAGGACCTCCTGGGCCAGTGCTAAGCATGGCATGCAGGGTGCACTAAATATCATGAATTCTTTAAACAACAGAGATCAGGATAATAAACTTCATTCCTGACTTGTAGAGTGGTCTTGGTTGGGTGTTTCTCTCATGTCAAATTGGTGTGTACAAATGAAATAAGAAGAATAAATGCAAGTCAAAAATATGAGCAGAAAGCATTACCCAATTGGTTAGATGTGTTTTAAATAATTCAAGAATGATCTATAGAAGTATCTATTTGAACCTGGCAACATAAAGGCCAATGGTGACTTTAACAAGATCAATTTCACTAAAGTAGTGATGAAAACTCTGAGTGAAGTGAATTGAATTGTGAATGGAAAGCAAGGAAAAGAGACTGTGAGATTTAACGAATCTCTTGAGAAACTGTGGTGAATGATGAATAAAGAAAAGAGGCAGTCATATAAGAAGGATACAGTATATCAGCACAATTTTGTAAAATGGAGATATTAAAGCAATGTATTCTGCTGAAGGAAGTAATCTAGCACAGATGGAATGATGGATGATTTAGCACATGGGGAGGGTAATTGAAAGAGCAAAGTCATTAAACAGGGGAGATAGTAGAAGCCAGAGGACAAACGGAAGGTTTGACCCTTAGCATCAGAGAAAATATGTAGACAGAAGACCATGGGGAGGACATTGCAGAAATCCACAGAAGAGTATTCAGAGAACTAGGATTGGTACATAGTTGATAAATTATCCAGACTCAAAACACATTTTAGAATCCCTCCTCCAAATTAGTTTAGATTCTAAGGTATTGTGGTCTAAGACTTGAAAGATTAATGTAACTTAGGGGATAGAAGGGATCTCAAAAAATATGCAACACAAAGTCAGATGTCTCCACACTGGCCATGAACACATGACCTTCTAAGTGGGAGAAAGGAATCATGAATAAGAAGACGAGCAGAATGGAACTCTCAATAGAAATGAGAAGGCAAGTTAGATTGTGTGCAATATTCTCAAAAAACAGGGTCAGAAAGAAGTGATGATGAGATACCTAAATAGAAGTGCCTCTGGGCAATTGAATCAAAGTTTGAGACTGGATATTGGGAGCCGGAAATAATCAGCAAACAGTCATAACCTCCTCTCTAGCTTTAACTTGGTACATTTTAAAAAAAGAAAAAAGGAACCACTTTAATTTTGTATATATCATGCGAACAATTTATAGCAAAATAAAATATATTTTCTAAAATAGATTCTTACATGTTCCTGTAATTCTACATTAAAAGCAATTCAACCATGTTTTGGACCTTTTAATAGAAAACTTTTATGATATAAAATGTACACTAGAGAGTAGAATCATTAAATGTATGCATAATAAGTTTATTAAAACATTTTGTCTCTCTTAAAAGCAGTGTCTCTACTGTTGATGCAAAGTGAGTTTTAGTAAACTAGTATATTACAGCAAGATTAAACTTTTACATCGTTCTGATATATCTCAAATCTTCTGGTTTATGAAGATGATCATGACTTGCCTCCTAAATGAGCTAAAGTAATTTGTGTCACTTAAATTATCTCGTGTAACTAGTAGCTAAAAATTCAATCCACATCTATTTGGTGAAGCTTAAATTATTACGTGTACTGCTGAGAGGTTCAAATTTTGGCTTTAAAAGTTTATAACAAAAGAATAAGGCAGCAAAAATAAGGGGAAGTGTCAAATAGAAAAAAAATTCAAAGCATGTATTTGGAGAAAAGAGACTGCGGAAGAAAATTGTCTAGTGGGATTGCAGTCGAATTCCTCTCTACTGGAAAAATTAAAATCCATCACATTCAAAATTTCTAAAGTGATAAACTATGGATGAATAAGAATTTACCAAGTTTCCTATAAATGATTTAGATAGAATACACCTAAATGCTATTGTTGTTGTAACATATTTTAAAGACTCTTTTTTTTACCTTTTTTAAATAAACTTTATTTTTCAGAACAATTTTAGATTTACAGAGAAATTCGAAAATAGAACAGAGAGCAGTCATATTCCCCACACCCAATGTCTTCTAATATTAGCATGTTATATTAGGATGATATGTTGCTTACTAATGATAAATCAATATTTCAACATTATTTTTAACTAAAGTTCATATTTGGTGCAGACTTCCTAAGTTTTTACTTATTGTCCTTTTCTGTTCTCCCTTCACATCTATAATACCACATGATACTTTAGTTGTCATGCCTCTTTGGACTCCTCTTGCCTGTGGCAATTTCTCTAATTCATTTCATTTTTAATGACCTTGACTGTTTTGGTGAGAACTGGTCAGATACATTGTAGACTGTCCGTCAATTAGAATTTGTCTCAGTTTTTCTTTCATAATTGGACTGGGCTATCACATTACACCAAGGATACATAATATCAACAAACACTCTTGGTATTTACCTTGATCACCTGGCTGAGAGTGTGCCAAGTTTCTTGACTGTACAAGGGCTCTTTACTTAACCACTTGCCACTGTATTATGGAAGGAGGTCACTACATGTAGTTGACACCCAGGAACTGGGGAATTTTGCTTTACTTCTTGAAAGTGGAGGATCTACACAAATCATTTGAAATTCTGAATGGAATATTGGTGCCTTCTTTCCCATTTGTTTATTTTTGCCATCATTTATTTATATCAGTATATTTATATCAGTATAGATGCATAGATATTTATTTTTTATTGGATCATAATCTAAGGCTAATTCAGTTATTCACTTGCTCTGATTTTTCCAGTGTTGGCTCTTCCAGTTTGCTCCTGTAGCCCTTTGACATATCTCATCTATTTGGTAGCATTTTTCACTTTTCCTTTTGAGCATTTCCATACTTTTTGACATTTCCTGATGCTCTGGGATTATCGTGTATTTTCCTACCTAAGTCCCAGAATCATCTATTTCACCAAGGAGCCTTGGTTCCTTTTATTAGAAAATGGTGTTAGAAGCCAAGCTCTAGGAGGTAGGGGTGCTCATTACTACTGAGGTGTCATTTATTCTAGTTCTCTCAGCTGACAGAGCAAGAAAATATGTGTTTATATACTAACCTGGATATATACATACACCTATAAATATTTCTGTATGTAGCCATCTGGACCTATATTAAACCAAATAAGTTTGTACTGATATCTTCAGTTCAAAACCACTACCACACAAATAAATCTAAACTCTTCAAACTGATACCAATATTTTAAAATAAGAACAGAAAATATTATCTTTAAAGTATCTAAAAAAATAGAGATCATGCTTGAGTCAAAGATTATTCCAAGTACATATGTGATTAACATTGATGCAACATTTATTCATATACAGGATAATACATTTGCAGTTGTCCAGAAAGCTCTGTACACAAACAAGCAATGTGGATGTCCTTCAGGTGTAATTTGAAGTTTTCTACTATCTATTTATTTATAACTTCTGGAATCTCACTGTTTGAAAGACAGCACTTTGGTGTTGCACATTCTCGATCTTTATGATCTCTCTGACAAAATAAAAACAAACCTAGAAGGAGTATCAGGAATTTTTGTATAAAGCAAGCCAGTACCATTCAGCAGAATGATGATGTTCTGACTTCACAGGAAGTTAACTGGTTGTTGGACAGAGGACTAGAAATAGCAAAGAACTGAGTTAATTTGGAGTGTGAGAAAGGTAAGCAGATAGACTAAGAATAATGGTTTATAATCTCATACAATGTTACATTTTAGCACCCAGAAGGGAGCATGAAGTCACTAGGAAATTATTTGGGGTTATATAAACTTGGGGAAAAATATAAATGATTTCTTAATAAGAATCTTATAGCTTAAATGCCCTAAATTCTATCACTATAAGTGAAAGAATCATTAACTTAAAATTTGTCAATTAAGCAAATTATTTTACGTAAATTAAACATTGTTTAATGATTGAGACAATTATTTGTTTCTTATCTTTGTGATATAATTATTATCCACAATTATTTATTAGTCTTTACAATGGAAATGAGATATAAAGATCTGGGATATATAAAGAAGCACACTTAAAATTTAAATAATCTTTGTTTTATTAAAAGCACATGTTAAGGCCTCATGCAGGTTTACAAGTATTCTGGCTATGGCAGTAGGGAAGCGGGAGCGGGGGTGGTGGCGGTGTCTACCTGACTTTCTCATGCCAGCCAATGGGACACAGGTATTATAGTCACCTTCATGTGCAGAGAGGAAGAGAGAGGAAATGAAAAACAGATAAATGCAATGAATATTCCTCTCTTGATAACTACTGAGGAAAACCTTAAGGGAGTGTTAGAAGTACTCAAATAAAGTTGGTTATAGCAGGAAAATGGAAATCCAGCTAACTGATCTATTTGTAAATCTATGAAAGAATCAATTCAGTACAGTTAATGTCTATTCAGTACTTTAAAATACATATAATTTCTCCCCTCACCCCGATCTCCCCAGCTCACCTACAGTCTTTGGATGTCTCTCCTCTTCCTGAATGTCTCTTCAATATTTTGGTAGATATTTTCAGATACTTCTGCCTCTACTAATTGGGATGCAAGACAGGAAGAGGACAAAATACTAGATTATTTTTCACCTTTTCCTATTTGCTCTTTTGTCTACACAGCATGAAGGAAAGTATCAATATTTATTTGTTCTGAAGTATAAGACAACTTTATTCCTCAGGCATGACCAGAAACAAAAGTCCAGCAGAGTTAGAAAGGCTGGCAGAAAGCAGGTAATCGAGGGTGGGGCTCTGGAAGACACCACAGGCTGGAAAAATCAGATATTTTCGGCACAGACAGGTAAGAATTTGAGACTAGACAGAAGTAAGCCATGGCCAGTACCATAAAGCAGTTTCATTTTTTATTGTACATGTGGTCTGCAGACAGCCTTCACTGCTGACACACACCTGAAATGTTTATTTAAAATGTAGATTTCTGGGCCGTATACTGAGTCACTAATTCACAATTCTTGAAATCTTCAATTTGGGCAGTTAACATTTTAAACAATGTCTTAAAGTTTGAAAATTATGGCTATAAAGGTATCATGGTCCAAAAGCACTTTTTCAGAAAATCTAAATAGTTAACAAAAGTCATATTTGGTGCCACAGACCTAAAAATTTAGTTATTTAGCAGCAACGGCCTTGGAGAAAAAAGATGGAGCTGATAAGCAGAGCCCAGGGGCAAGTTCAACCCTAAAACGAAGGTAAGAAATGTTGTTCCTTGTGCCAGCTCCCTTTTAGGTAGAGATAGGCATTGGCACTCAGGCACTAATTGGTACCCTAAAATGCCGAGAGACCTATGGACGTTCTGAAACAGGGCAGGGCTAGAATACCTGAATGACATCCTGTTTAATTAATTGAATTCCTCGGCAATTTGAGGATCTGGGATGAAAGAGAGAGGCAGGGAGGGAGAGTCCAAGAAGAAGGTTTTCACATAAATTACTAACACACCTGGGATTCTGAATTTCTTCTGTGATCCCCACGACATTGCATTTCTGCACACAAAATTCATAGTTTACTTTTCAGAACAGTTTGCTATGACAGAAAGAGAAGTGAGAAGGAATTTCAGTGATCATCTTTTGATGTAATACCCCTGAGAAGTTTCAATTCCTGAGGACTCTTTTTACTCAAGATCTGCAAAGTCCTGGTGGATAGTGCTGCTTTTGTGAAGGCCACTATCTTTGTTTATACTCTCCATCCTCAGGAAGTCAGACACTAACAAAAAGCCTCCTCATTTGATCACTGGGTGTCCTTTGATCTCAGTGTGCTTGGTTGCCAGTGTCTTGCCGCCGTCCTCAGGCGGGCAGTCTGGGGTAACCCAACACACAGTCTCCTTGTGGAATTGTGTTTTCTGCCAAGTTTCAGGGTCATGGCTGAGAGTCAATAGCTCCTAATTTCACATACTCTGTTTGTCAAAAGTACCATTCATTCCTTTAAAAGTATATTTTTCTTTTTCTTCCTAATTGATCTATTGGCATAATAATATACTTTATTCGATCAGTATTACAACATGAATGGTGCTCACCATTCCTCATGAATGCTTAACTATTTATTCTTTGCATTACTAATATGGCCATTATTAACTCAATATCTCAGGCTTTCATTAGTATAATTGTCATCATTATCTGCACACCACCTCATTCACACTAGGCAATTAGCCAATTCACTGGATCAAGACACAGAGACAAAATGATGAATTAAGTTGCCTGAGTTATCTTTGACTGTCTATACTGATTGGGATAAAGTGGTTTCTTTAGGACAGCAGTAGAACTAAGCACAGAAAAGATTCCTGGAGTTCATCTCAGTTAGTGACTGATCTGCTATAGATAACAAAAGGTTCTATCTAGCACATCCACAGCTCTTGTCTAACACTCAGCCACATACGTTGGAAACGGAAAACCAGAAAAAACACATTCTATTCTCCAGTGGCAAAATGGTTCTGTTAGAGGAATGACTGGTCTGAGAAGAGTGTCTGTATGGAAAGGAGAGCTTGCATTTGTTGACTATTTACTCTCAGCTATGGCATAGGTATTTCTGCAAATGGAGCAACATACAAGAAAGTAGTGGAGATTAAATAAGCTCTCCAAAACCACAAGGTCCATTCTCAGTAGAAAGCATGCTTTCACCCAGGTCCGTGACTCAGTCAAGCCAACCTTCTGCATGCTGTGCTGCAAGGCAATCGAAAGGCAACTGACTGTCTCTGTAGACTCCACCTCTGGGTACAGGGCTCAGCTAAAAAACAACAGGGGAAGCAGCAGAGGCCTGTGCAGACCCGAACAACTCTGTCTGACAGCTTTGAAGAGCGCAGTGGATCTCCCAACACGGAGGTTGAGATCTAAGAACGGACAGACTGCCTGCTTAAGTGGGTCCCTGACCCCTGAGTAGCCTAACTGGGAGACATCCCCACTAGGGGCAGTCTGACACCCCACACCTCACAGGGTGGAGTACACCCCTGAGAGGAAGCTTCCAAAGTAAGAATCAGGTACACTCGCTGTTCAGCAATATTCTATCGTCGGCAACCTCGACTGCTGATAACCAGGCAAACGGGGCCTGGAG